>NW_007378376.1:7677-28109 GCF_000475195.1 Diaphorina citri | reverse complement strand
GTCTGGCTGGGGGACTTTAAACAGGGAGTATACCAGCCTGAATTTCCCTTGCTAAAGAAATAGCAAAGGTTGAGTGCGAAGGGCACCCACTCGTAAAATTTGTAGCCAAAACCAAATGTCAGCCTAAAGCAATCACCCTAGTTAGGGCTGATTGAGAGGCTGACGAAAAACGCCGACCCCGTCTGAACACGGGAAAAGGCGAAGAAAAAGAACAGTTTTTCACTTTTTAATCTTTGTTTTCAGAATGAAGCGGAAATACTACTCGTGGGAAGAAGCTATGAATCTGAGAGAGGTCAAAGTAAGTTCTTTCAACTACATCGCTAGCGGGTTCGATTCCCGGAGCGAACTTTAGTCTGAACAGACAAGGTTCGTTCTCGGAACGGCTGGCTTTCTCCTATCCCGTATTGCTTCTGTCTTCCATTGCGGGACGATCAGATATTAGCAGTTACAGTTCCCCTCTGTCAAACCTCTTGATTTTTTTTTTAAAGACGTTTGATAGAAGGAACTGACCATCTGGCGAAGGTCTCATCATCCCGAAAGCGAAGAGAGAAAAAAGCCAGCCGTTCCGCGGAACGAACCTTATCTCTTCAGGATAAAATCCGCCTTAGGCGGGAATTTCGTGACCTAGCGTTTACAAGGCAGACGCGTCACCAACCACTACCATCACGTCACGTCATGTGAGCTCATGGGAAGTCAGAAAAATTTAGTTCAAAGTTTTTTTTTTCAAGAGGTTTGACAGAGGGAACTGTAACTGCTATAGTCCTATCGTCCCGAAATCGAAGAGAGAAGGAAGACAGGATAGGAGAAAGCCAGCCATTCCGAGAACGAACATTATCCCGTCAGGATAAAATCCGCCCCGGGCGGGAATCGAACCCGCGGCCCAGCGCTTACAAGGCAGACGCACTACCAACCAAGCTAACTAGGCTGGCTTAGTTCAAAGTTTTCCCATAATATTGTAGGTAATCTCGATCAGGACAACCATATACTATCACGTCACGTCAGCTCACGTGAGGAGATGGTAGAGTGTTTCTACCTAGAGTTTTAACCGACATGTTGTCTTATTTCAGTCCCTCAAGAAACTGTCGCATGCCAATCTGGTCAAACTGAAGGAAGTAATCCTGGACCCACCGTTGCACGTAAAATCAAATCTGACGAATGCGAACGTTTTTCATGTATCCGAGAATTTTTGTACCGATACTCAACTACCTAGTAATGGCCTATAGTAGGTACATCATTTGCATTGCACGATGCTTTGCAAACACATCCAAACTAGTGCAACGCACATCAAAGACATTCGCCAGAAAACCGCCAACCTCTCGGATACCCACAAACGTTTGCTGCAATGTTCAAAAAACTTTGCTGCAACTTTCTCAAATACGTCCAAACTAACGAATTTCATTGCATTGCACGTTGCATTGCGCAAGTCTGGACCCACCATAAAGCTGATGACAAAATAGAGAAAATATCTCCTTTATCAGCTATACATCGGGGTGATGGTCTCTAGCCATGTTCAATTGGCTCGTCTTGAACCACAGTCAACCATCGTGAGGACTTGTGCTTGTTCTTTTCAAGCAGAGAGAACCCTTTGAAACTGTCAGCTGGTGAGATAATTATCACTAGGGTTTAAAAGTTCATAGAAGACTTTTTTTTTCGGTTAGGCACTTTAAATAAATTAAGAAAATATCCTAATTTTTCCTTTTTTTTCAATTTACTATCCCTATCCTAAAAAGAGGATGTAAAGCCATTCTCAATCAGTCTTATTATTTTACTTTCCCAACTCGCAGGCAGGCGTATTTTCAAGTGGGGGGCCCCACGACGCGTGTGACCAGTCTGAAACGAGAGGCGGCCTCCGAACACATTAGCGCGCGCAGTATTTACCCGACCGTCAAGAACACGCTCACTCTCAACGTACTACCCCAACCGGTCACTCTGTATTCACACGATTATGATATTCTGCTCAGGTAAAAAAAAAAACTTCAAATCGAATCGAAGAAGACACCAGCCTAGTTAGCTTGGAGGGTAGCGCGTCTGTCTTGTAAGCGCTAGGTCGCGGGTTCGATTCCCGCCCCGGGGCCAACTTTATTCTAAATAGATATGGGTCGTTCTCGGATCGGCTGGTTTTCTCCCAGCCTGTCTTCCTTCTCTCTTTGCTTACGGAGCGATAAAACCTAACAGTTACCTACAGTTCCCTCTGTCAAACTTCAGAGGTGTTCAACACATATGGTTCAAGGTATTCCTCGTGAGGACAATTGAGTAGCTATTTTAATCGAGTAGCGACCAGTAGCGGCATTGCCATTGACGCCAATGTACTATTTACCTATGTTATGTTTAGCAATGGATATTTACGAGGATCCATTGGTAAACATGGCATAAGTAAAATAGTATTTACAAAGGACGTCTAAATTAAATAAATTCATTAAATAGTGATTGCCATTGTAATAAAATATTTAAAATATGGACATTGATTGCAGAGGAGGCACTTAGTAATGATGTGATATGTAGGTACAAAAGTTATGAAAAGGCTCGGCTGTACCACACAAAAAAAAGGTATATAGGTAAATACCTAATAATAATTTGATGTCGTCTTTTTCTCCCACAGTAATCCAGCCAACTCCATGCTAGCAAACAACTCGATGGTATCCACCAACAATGCCGTCTATGTCAATCAGAATCCCCTCAACAACAACCCTAATATCTCCCAATATAACAACCCCAACAACTATGACCCCACTACCTCTCAAAATAACAACATCTCCCAATATATGCCCAACAAAACCTCTCAAAACAACAGCAACACTCAATATAATCTAAACAATACCTCTCAAAACAACAACAACAACACTCAATATAATCCAAACAGCTCTCAATATGTGCCCAACAACATCTCGCAAAACGCCAACAACACTTGACTTCTCATTTCAAAATTATGAACATCACTAAAACTTCAAACTGGGTCCATCTCAGTTCGATCTTTTCCACCAAACATCTCATTATTTCTTGCACTTCAAAATAGTAGGATTGTGAGTGACAGTGTAGAATTTCTTGTAGAATCTCTGAAACATAGGAATAGTCATTCATAAAAATCGAGAAAGTATGTATTCATAAAATTTTGTTGAAATTAGAGTCATCCTCTCAAATTCTTTGTGGTAAAGCAGAGCTTCAAAACTTTTTGTGGGTATCACAACATAAGTGAATTCTTTGTAATCAATTTCCATATATCAATAATCTTTTTACACTAGTAATGCCGCCACTGGTCGCTACTCGATTTCAGTACCTAGCTACTCAATTGTCCTCACAAGGCTGAGTGCACCAAAAACAAGCACAGAGCCGAAAAAACTTCGACCCCTTGAAGGGTAGCGCGTCTACCTTGTAAGCGCTAGGTCACGGGTTCGATTCCCGCCCCGGGGAGGACTTTATCCTGAACAGATAAGGTTCGTTCTGGCTTTTTCCTTTCCTGTCTTCCTTATCTCTTTGCTTTCGGGTTAGACTTCCCTCTATCAAACTTCAAAAGTGTTCAACACATATGGTTCAAGCTTGAAGGTATCTCTCGTGAGGACAATTGGGTCCCTATTTAAATCGAGTAGCGACCAGTAGCGGCATTGCCATTGTAATAAAATGCTTAAAATGTGGAAATTGTTTGCAAAGGAGGCACTTAGTAATGATGTGATATACACAGAAGTTATGAAAAGGCTCGGCTGTCGGCTTTACCACAACAAAAAAGTTAAATAAAGAATAATAATTTGATGTCGTCTTTTTCTCCCACAGTAATCCAGCCAACTCCATGCTAGCAAATAACTCGATGGTATCCACCAACAATGCCGTCTATGTCAATCAGAATCCCCACAACAACAACCCTAATATCTCCCAATACAACAACCCCAACAACTATGACCCCACTACCTCTCAAAATAATAACATCTCCCAATATATGCCCAACAATACCTCTCAAAACAACAACAACACTCAATATAATCCAAACAGCTCTCAAAATATGCCCAACAACATCTCGCAAAACGCCAACAATACACAAAATAATCCCAACAACTCCCACTACAATCCCAACAACATTCAAAATAATCCCAACAACTTTTCTCAGAACAATATCTCTCAAAATAACACCAACAACACTCAAATCAACAAAACCACCCAATACAACCCCCCTCCTTATCCGATCAACATCAACAAAGAAAACACCCCCGCCTGGCTTACCAACTCCGCCACTGACGGGGACACTACCTGGTTCCCTACAGGGCATGTTGGCTCGTCCTGAACCGCAGTCAACCATTGTGAGGACTTGTGCTTGTTCTTTTCAAGCAGAGAGAACCCTTTGAAACCATCAGCTAGCTAGGCTGGTTAGGGTTAGCTCTTCTTCTCCCTGTTTTAGTCGCTAGATAGGAGGAAGTCAGTCGTTTCGAGAACGAACATCAGACTGACAGTTTCTATTATATTTTCTGCTAATCCATTCTATTTTATTCTATAGATCACGTCCCTATACAGACTACGTGTCTACTCGCTGGTACAGAGCGCCTGAAGTTCTCCTACATTCTACCGCATACTCTGCCCCTATACACCTGTGATTAACTCTGTATTTCCTCACCAACCAAGCTAACTAGTCTGGCAAAGTTTTCCCATAATATTGAAGGTAATCTCGATCAGGACAACCATATACTATCACGTCACGTCAGCTCACGTGACGAGATGGTAGTGTGTTTCTACCGTAAGGTAGTGTGTTTAACCCAAATATTGTCTTATTTCAGTCCCTCAAGAAACTGTCGCATGCCAATCTGGTCAAACTGAAGGAAGTAATTCGGGAAAATGACACCCTGTACTTCGTGTTTGAATACATGAAAGAAAACCTATACCAATTAATAAGAGACAGGTAAGTTTGTATAAAAATAATAATAGTGCTTATTTATACTGCTTACATAGGACTGCAAAGTCCCTTTATTCCAGCAGTAGGCTACTACTATTATTGTGGTCAAATTCTGAAATTATTTTGAGGAATAAAAGTCCATACCTTGGCTGGGATTGAACCCACGCCCTCCTGTTTACCAGGCGAGCGTCTTGACCACTAACTACACCACCGAGGCAGGTTATAATATTCAGCCGAGAAAAGAATAAAAGGCCACAAAAAGATTACTTAACAAAGGTTTTTGATTTGATTATATTAAAATCATTAAGATTATTTACTTGTAGTATGAATAGATATATCACAAAAAGAGCTTCTTTACCACGAATACCGATGAAAATGGGACTTCTCTTCATTTCAAAATTATGAATTCACATCACCACTCCAAAACTAGGTGTCTCACAGTTCGATCTTTTCCACTAAACATCAGATCATTATTTCTTGCACTTCAAAATAGTAGGATTGTGAGTGACAGTGAAGAATTTCTTGTAGAATCTCTGAAACATAGGAATAGAACAATCGAGAAGTCATTCATAAAGTTTTGTTAAAATTAGAGTCATCCTCTCAAATTCTTTGTGGTAAAGCAGAGCTTCAAAACTTTTCGTGGGTATCACAACATACCTAAGTGAATTCTTTGCAATCAATTTCCATATTACAATAATCTTTTTACACTGGTAATGCCGCCACTGGTCGCTACTCCATTAAAGTAGCTACTAAATTGTCCTCACTCCAAGCACAAGGCCGAAAAAACTTCGACCCCACCGGAAATCGAACCCGGGACCTCCAGCGTGCAAGCCTCGTGTGATACCCACTCGACCACGGAGGTTGCTCTCTTATTATTGTTATTATTATCATGTTTTGAAGTCCCTAGCTCTCTAGTTTTTATGTTTTTCCCCAGGGATAAATTCCTCCCCGAGTCCATCATCCGGAACATGATGTATCAAGTGTTGCAAGGTTTGGCGTTTATGCATCGCCATGGGTTTTTCCATCGGGATATGAAACCAGAGAATCTCCTATGTATGGGAACCGAACTAGTTAAGATAGCGGACTTTGGACTGGCCAGAGAAATCAGGTAATGGTTTGTTGTTGTTGTTGTAGCGTCTTTAGCTGTAGCCGAAAGGTAAAGACAAAATAGAGAAAATATCTCCTTTATCATCCATACACCAGGGTGATGGTCCCTAGCCATGTTGGCTCGTCCTGAACCGCAGTCAACCATTGTGAGGACTTGTGCTTGTTCTTTTCAAGCAGAGAGAACCCTTTGAAACCATCAGCTAGCTAGGCTGGTTAGGGTTAGCTCTTCTTCTCCCTGTTTTAGTCGCTAGATAGGAGGAAGTCAGTCGTTTCGAGAACGAACATCAGACTGACAGTTTCTATTATATTTTCTGCTAATCCATTCTATTTTATTCTATAGATCACGTCCCTATACAGACTACGTGTCTACTCGCTGGTACAGAGCGCCTGAAGTTCTCCTACATTCTACCGCATACTCTGCCCCTATACACCTGTGATTAACTCTGTATTTCCTCACTAGATCGCGCTCTCAACAGTTTCTATTCTATTCTATAGATCACGTCCCCCCTATACAGACTACGTGTCTACTCGCTGGTACAGAGCGCCTGAAGTCCTCCTACATTCTACTGCATACTCTGCCCCTATACACCTGTGATTAACTCTTTATTTCCTCACTAGATCGCGCTCTCAACAGTTTCTATTCTATTCTATAGATCACGTCCCCCCTATACAGACTACGTGTCTACTCGCTGGTACAGAGCGCCTGAAGTCCTCCTACATTCTACTGCATACTCTGCCCCTATACACCTGTGATTAACTCTTTATTTCCTCACTAGATCGCGCTCTCAACAGTTTCTATTCTATTCTATAGATCACGTCCCCCCTATACAGACTACGTGTCTACTCGCTGGTACAGAGCGCCTGAAGTCCTCCTACATTCTACTGCATACTCTGCCCCTATACACCTGTGATTAACTCTTTATTTCCTCACTAGATCGCGCTCTCAACAGTTTCTATTCTATTCTATAGATCACGTCCCCCCTATACAGACTACGTGTCTACTCGCTGGTACAGAGCGCCTGAAGTCCTCCTACATTCTACTGCATACTCTGCCCCTATACACCTGTGATTAACTCTTTATTTCCTCACTAGATCGCGCTCTCAACAGTTTCTATTCTATTCTATAGATCACGTCCCCCCTATACAGACTACGTGTCTACTCGCTGGTACAGAGCGCCTGAAGTCCTCCTACATTCTACTGCATACTCTGCCCCTATACACCTGTGATTAACTCTTTATTTCCTCACTAGATCGCGCTCTCAACAGTTTCTATTCTATTCTATAGATCACGTCCCCCCTATACAGACTACGTGTCTACTCGCTGGTACAGAGCGCCTGAAGTCCTCCTACATTCTACTGCATACTCTGCCCCTATACACCTGTGATTAACTCTTTATTTCCTCACTAGATCGCGCTCTCAACAGTTTCTATTCTATTCTATAGATCACGTCCCCCCTATACAGACTACGTGTCTACTCGCTGGTACAGAGCGCCTGAAGTCCTCCTACATTCTACTGCATACTCTGCCCCTATACACCTGTGATTAACTCTTTATTTCCTCACTAGATCGCGCTCTCAACAGTTTCTATTCTATTCTATAGATCACGTCCCCCCTATACAGACTACGTGTCTACTCGCTGGTACAGAGCGCCTGAAGTCCTCCTACATTCTACTGCATACTCTGCCCCTATACACCTGTGATTAACTCTTTATTTCCTCACTAGATCGCGCTCTCAACAGTTTCTATTCTATTCTATAGATCACGTCCCCCCTATTCTACTCCGATGATACCGCCACCGGACGGACATGAACCTGTGAACCGTGGACTATGAGCCAACCACTATGAACCGCTACATTACTCTGAATCAGCTGGGAGATGGTACCTATGGCTCTGTGGTGTTGGGACAACGGGTAGATACCGGGGAAAAGGTGGCTATCAAGAGGTAAGGGCTACTCTATAGCGATAACAATTTTTGGGTTTATAAATCCATAATGTGTCTCTGGCTGATTGACGTTCAACAGGGAGCAGACCAGCCTAGTCTGGCTGGGAGGATAAAATCCGCCCCGGGCGGGAATCGAACCCGCGGCCTAGCGCTTACGAGGCAGACGCACTACCAACTAAGCTAAGTAGGCTGGCCAATATTCTATTCTTGAAATGGCAATAATTTTCATGTTGTTTTATTGCAGAGAGATTGGCCCGAAGGCTACACGCTGGCGAGCAACATGAACTTCAAGTTCCCTCAGTTTCGTCGCGTCCCTTTCACTTCTATCATCCCTCATGCTTCTCCCGATGCTATCCATCTGATGGAATCTATGCTAGCTTATAACCCTAGCAAGCGACCTACTGCCCAGCAGTCACTGAGGTAATTGTCATTAGGGTTAGGTAAATCATCCGATGCTATGCATAGCTTATAACCCTAGCAAGCGACCTACTGCCCAGCAGTCACTGAGGTAATTGTTGTTGCTATTGTAGCGGCTTAGATCTAATCAATATAGCTGCTATGCGACGAGTACCAACCAAAAGTACTGCAGGACGTACCGACTGGGCTGCTAAGTATCTAATCAATATAGCTGCTATGCGACGAGTACCAACCAAAAGTACTGCAGGACGTACCGACTGGGCTGCTAAGTAAGTATCTAATCAGCTGATGGAATCTATGCTAGCTTATAACCCTAGCAAGCGACCTACTGCCCAGCAGTCACTGAGGTAATTGTTGTTGCTCTTGTAGCGGCTTTAGCTATAGCCGAAAGCTGATGACAAAATGGAGAAAATATCTCCTTTATCAGCTAAACATCGGGGTGATGATCTCTAGCGCTATGTAGCAGGCCAGTCTACTAACTTGAATACCATGTGAGTAGATAGAATATTATAAGACACGGGGACACTACCTGGTAGCATCGACACTGATAAGAAACTAAGTACCCAGCAGCACTACTTGAATATGTCACGCTATGTAGCAGGCCAGTCTACTAACTTGAATACCATGTGAGTAGATAGAATATTATAAGACACGGGGACACTACCTGGTAGCATCGACACTGATAAGAAACTAAGTACCCAGCAGCACTACTTGAATATGTCACGCTATGTAGCAGGCCAGTCTACTAACTTGAATACCATGTGAGTAGATAGAATATTATAAGACACGGGGACACTACCTGGTAGCATCGACACTGATAAGAAACTAAGTACCCAGCAGCACTACTTGAATATGTCACGCTATGTAGCAGGCCAGTCTACTAACTTGAATACCATGTGAGTAGATAGAATATTATAAGACACGGGGACACTACCTGGTAGCATCGACACTGATAAGAAACTAAGTACCCAGCAGCACTACTTGAATATGTCACGCTATGTAGCAGGCCAGTCTACTAACTTGAATACCATGTGAGTAGATAGAATATTATAAGACACGGGGACACTACCTGGTAGCATCGACACTGATAAGAAACTAAGTACCCAGCAGCACTACTTGAATATGTCACGCTATGTAGCAGGCCAGTCTACTAACTTGAATACCATGTGAGTAGATAGAATATTATAAGACACGGGGACACTACCTGGTAGCATCGACACTGATAAGAAACTAAGTACCCAGCAGCACTACTTGAATATGTCACGCTATGTAGCAGGCCAGTCTACTAACTTGAATACCATGTGAGTAGATAGAATATTATAAGACACGGGGACACTACCTGGTAGCATCGACACTGATAAGAAACTAAGTACCCAGCAGCACTACTTGAATATGTCACGCTATGTAGCAGGCCAGTCTACTAACTTGAATACCATGTGAGTAGATAGAATATTATAAGACACGGGGACACTACCTGGTAGCATCGACACTGATAAGAAACTAAGTACCCAGCAGCACTACTTGAATATGTCACGCTATGTAGCAGGCCAGTCTACTAACTTGAATACCATGTGAGTAGATAGAATATTATAAGACACGGGGACACTACCTGGTAGCATCGACACTGATAAGAAACTAAGTACCCAGCAGCACTACTTGAATATGTCACGCTATGTAGCAGGCCAGTCTACTAACTTGAATACCATGTGAGTAGATAGAATATTATAAGACACGGGGACACTACCTGGTAGCATCGACACTGATAAGAAACTAAGTACCCAGCAGCACTACTTGAATATGTCACGCTATGTAGCAGGCCAGTCTACTAACTTGAATACCATGTGAGTAGATAGAATATTATAAGACACGGGGACACTACCTGGTAGCATCGACACTGATAAGAAACTAAGTACCCAGCAGCACTACTTGAATATGTCACGCTATGTAGCAGGCCAGTCTACTAACTTGAATACCATGTGAGTAGATAGAATATTATAAGACACGGGGACACTACCTGGTAGCATCGACACTGATAAGAAACTAAGTACCCAGCAGCACTACTTGAATATGTCACGCTATGTAGCAGGCCAGTCTACTAACTTGAATACCATGTGAGTAGATAGAATATTATAAGACACGGGGACACTACCTGGTAGCATCGACACTGATAAGAAACTAAGTACCCAGCAGCACTACTTGAATATGTCACGCTATGTAGCAGGCCAGTCTACTAACTTGAATACCATGTGAGTAGATAGAATATTATAAGACACGGGGACACTACCTGGTAGCATCGACACTGATAAGAAACTAAGTACCCAGCAGCACTACTTGAATATGTCACGCTATGTAGCAGGCCAGTCTACTAACTTGAATACCATGTGAGTAGATAGAATATTATAAGACACGGGGACACTACCTGGTAGCATCGACACTGATAAGAAACTAAGTACCCAGCAGCACTACTTGAATATGTCACGCTATGTAGCAGGCCAGTCTACTAACTTGAATACCATGTGAGTAGATAGAATATTATAAGACACGGGGACACTACATGGTAGCATCGACACTGATAAGAAACTAAGTACCAAGCAGCACTACTTGAATATGTCACGCTATGTAGCGGGCCAGTCTACTAACTTGAATACCATGTGAGTAGATAGAATATTATAAGACACGGGGACACTACCTCGTAGCATCGACACTGACAAGAAACTAAGTACCAAGCAGCACTACTTGAATATGTCACGCTATGTAGCAGGCCAGTCTACTAACTTGAATACCATGTGAGTAGATAGAATATTATAAGACACGGGGACACTACCTGGTAGCATCGACACTGATAAGAAACTAAGTACCCAGCAGCACTACTTGAATATGTCACGCTATGTAGCAGGCCAGTCTATTAACTTGAATACCATGTGAGTAGATAGAATATTATAAGACACGGGGACACTACCTGGTAGCATCGACACTGATAAATTCATTTTCGAACAAAGTGAGTAGAAGTTTTTTTTCATTTTTAGAAGAGGTTTGATAGAGGGAACTATAACTGCTATGGTCTTATCGTCCCGAAATCGAAGAGAGAAGAAAGACAAGATAGGAGAAGGCCAGCCGTTCCAGGAACGAACATTATCCGTTTAGGATTGAATCCGCTCCGGGCGGGAATCGAACCCGCTTGTGCTTACAAGATAGACGCACTACCAACCAATCTAACTAGGCTGGCTGATTAAGTTTTACTTTCCTTGTAATATACGAAGGAAAGTAATGTAATCGGGTGAAATTTTTTCTTTTTGTTTCACAAATTTCACAAACTCTCGAACGGTTTGTCCGATTTGGAGTGTAGCACGCCTGCGTTGTAAGCGCTAGGTCGCGGGTTCGATTCCCGCCCGGGGCGAACTTTATCCTATCCTGTCTTCCTTCTCTCTACGCTTTCGGGACGGTAAGACCTTAGCTTTTCATCTCATTCAGGCCAGACCAGCCCTTTGGGTGTCTAGTTTTTTGTTTGTTTTATTATTTATTTCAACGTAGGTACAAAAGCGTCTAATGATTACATATTCTATGTGTTCCTCAGGGACAAGAAACCGTTCGGACTTCGTCAGGATAGTACGAGTGGCAATTTACCGCAACTGTTCACCACCTCATTACAACCTCCTATTCTATTCTATAGATCACGTCCCCCCTATACAGACTACGTGTCTACTCGCTGGTACAGAGCGCCTGAAGTCCTCCTACATTCTACCGCATATTCCGCGCCCATCGACCTGTGGGCAGTAGGATGTATCATGGCCGAACTGTACACATTTCGACCCTTGTTCCCGGGGAACAGTGAGATTGACCAGATCTTCAAGATATGCGCCGTTCTCGGAACGCCGGACAGGGTGAGTTTGATGAACGCTGCCAGATAACTATGGAGCGCTGCGATAGGGGCGTCGATATTCTTTCAGATCCCCTGGGAAAGATTGTTGAATTGGTCAGGTCGAAGGAGTTGCTAATAATTTTATTTGTAATATGCTTTTACATTTATTCTTTTATGCATTATTATCCCATCAAATATATGAAACCTTGTTTAGACTGCTGGGGTAAAGGTATTTTTCAGTCCTATTCGGGTAGGATAAACAAGGTAAATTCTATTCCAGCGGTTCCCAAACTTTTTTTTCCACGCGGCCCCCTTTTACAATTGTGAAGGCTCCGCGGTATCTAATCAATATAGCTGCTATGCGACGAGTACCTACCAAGAGTACTGCAGGACGTACCGACTGGGCTGCTAAGTAAGTATCTAATCCGTTTTCTTCCGTCATTTGTAGTTTTCCCTCTACAACTACCTGAAATCGGCTAGTTTCCCTGTCGCGTATAATTTCTCTAGTAGCGCGGTCAAACTTTGTTGACTTCGCGGAGCGGAGCGCTAACGCGCTCCTTAATATAGAGGAGGTTAGGATTTGTCTCAAAATTACCCCAACCCAACCTATTACATTTTTTTTCGTGTCTATTACTTCTACATAGTCGTAAAAGGTATAAGTCGGTAGGTATTTTAACTAACCTAAGTGAGAACTAGGTATGAAGGTAGAAAAAAAATCCTTCGGTTTTTATCTCGTACAAATAGTACGATTTTTGATGAAATTAGGCAAATATGTTAAACACATAAAGGAAGTATTTATAAATAGAGCTTTTTTTTTATTATTTTTTAAGAGGTTTGACAGAGGGAACTGTAACTGCTATGGTCTTATCGTCCAGAAATCGAAGAGAGAAGGAAGACAGGATAGGAGAAAGCCAGCCGTTCCGAGAACGAACATTATCTCATCAGGATAAAATCCGCCCCGGGCGGGAATCGAACCCACGGCCCAGCGCTTACAAGGCAGACGCACTACCAACTAAGCTAACTAGGCTGGCTAAATAGAGCAAAACCTCTCTTTTTGATTTCAGATATTTGAAATAATTCCGCCAACAAATGAAGCTGTCAACACATGACTATAAATAAATCAAGCTGTCAAATCAACACTACTTAACTATCAAGTACCAAGCAGATGAATCAAAATCACAACAGAAAATCATAAATGCTTTGTCAATGCTGTTCTTGAAATATGTTTAAAATCATGATTTCTTTGTGGTGAAGCTGAGAGCTTCTTCACAATTTTGAAATATGTATGTATAAAATATAGGAAGTAAAAGACTCTTTTAAAAAGAGTGGGGGATTTTTGGTCCCTAAAGTACATCACTTGCAGTTGCTATCCAATAGATCTCTGACATATTTATTAGTCCGTCCTTCCTTTATTATTACAATAGTAATAAAAAGGTATAGTGGACGGACTATTGTATTCGCTTCGGTGTTGTCTGTCTGTCTGTCACTCTGTCCCCATAGAAGGACTTATCCAAACCTAGTCGACCTATATATCAAATTAAAGGTCTTTTTACCAGGAACACGAAAATGGTGGTGCAAATTTTGTCCAGAGAACCATAAAGCCAAAAAACCAAAAAAACTGGTTTTTGGGGGATTTTTTTCACATTTTCTCACACAAATGAGCCCTGATCTTGAAATTTGTCGCGACGACCAAAAGGGGGAAAGCCCGAAGGGAGGCACCCCCGTTTTTTTTAATTAATTTAAAAAAAAAAAAAAAAAAAAAAAAAAAAAAAAAATAGGCAGATAAAAATCAAGGAGTGCCTATGATCTTCGATATTTACTCTTGAATATTATTTATTCAAAGTCATATGAAGAAATTTTACTATTAGCATACGAGGGCGGCATGAATTTTCATAAATTCATATCTTTTGTTCTAATCACATATCATATCAACAAACGAATCTGAGTGTTTATTTATTGTATAACATTTTGTGCCTTCAATTAATAAAACCACAACGGAAATTTATTTTTCTCTTAAAGTCCAATATCTTTTTTTTTTTGGGTGGGTGTGAAAAGTGGAATTTTTTTGGGGGATTTTTCTTTAAGTCCAAATTTTTTTTTTTTTTTTTTTTTTTTTTTTTTTTTCGTGCGTCTGTACTTTCAATGTGGGACGGGCCTCAAGAAAAAGCATTTATACTTGTCAATAGGGGAAAGGAAAACAGAAATATGTTTTTCCTTTCCCCTATTGATTTTAATTTGTTTTACCAAGTGTTGTGTCTACCCTTAAAAGTTCTAACTTTTTAATATTATTTATACTTGGATATTTTTACAAACCTGTATAGTAGACAGCAGCTCCATCATTGAGAATTCCGAGATGAAAATTCCAGTATACATAAGACAATTGAATAGTGAAAGCAGGAAGAAACAATAGAGTGACGTCATTTCCCCCCGGGTTTGAACCACTTGGGTATTTTGTCCTGACTAGTGCGGGGTCGGGGTGTCTTGGACACGGGTGGGCTCAGGTTGGGTGACTTTGAACTCGAGGGTGACGGGAACACTTCCCCCTCATCGTCCATGAAGTTGAGAGCGGGGTTCCGCGCCCTCCTGGAAATTGAAGAGAGAAATGGACGAGTAGTAACCTCACCACCAAAATTTTGGCTCTATTTTAAAAACGTGTGAGTTTACTCCGCTGAAAAAAAAGGTCACGTACGAGTGTATCAAATTAACTTTTTTTTAGAAGGGGTTTGATAGAGGGAACTATAACTGCCAAGGTCTTATCGTCCCCAAACCGAAGAGAGAATGAAGACATGATAGGTATAGGAGATAGTCAGTCGTTTCAAGAACGAATATGTTGTGTCTAAATATATGTTTCAATGTTCTAAGCAATTTATGTATATGGAACAATAAAGAAATTATCCAAACCTGAATCCTGCAGCCTTGGCATCAGCCACTGATCTCGGTACCATGTGTTCCGCCACTACTTCTGATTTCAATATACTCGGCACCTGTACTGTCCGTGTCTCCGACACTGATGGTGAAATAGCACACTCCTCACTGGATACAGTCATGGTATCTACAATAGAAAACAATACTTTCTAATTACTTTAGTAATAGAATACTTACTAATTACTTTAGTAATAGAAAGTAAAACAATAAAATAAAAAATATAAAAAAAAACTTCTTTTTCTTCAGCTTTTCCCACGTACAGACAGGGTCGGCGTTTTTCATCAGCCTCTCAATCAGCCCTAACTAGGGTGATTGCTGTGGGCTATTTGGTTTTGGCTACACATTTTACGAGTGGATGCCCTTCGCACTCAACCTTCGCTATTTCTTTAGCAAGGGAAATTCAGGCTGGTATACTCCCTGTTTGAAGTCCCCCCAGCCCCCAGCCAGACTAAGCTGGTCTACACTATGTTTAACGTCCGCCAGCCAGACGTAAAAAAACTAAAGTATGAATAAATATTAAAGTATGAATGAGCCAGCCTAGTTAGCTTGGTGGGTAAACAAATATGGTTCGTTCTCGGAACGGCTGGCTTTCTCCTATCTTGTCTTCCTCCTCTATTGGCTTTGGGGACCATAAGACCTCCGTCATTACAGTTCCCTCTCTTGAGGGCCGGATCTACAAAGTGAGTTTAAACTCCATTCAAGTTTTTATTTTCGAATTAGAAGCTTTAACATGTGTTTTAATCGCGGTCAATCTGATTGGCTAAATGATTTGAATTTTTAAAAACCAATCAGATCGCTAAAACCGAGAGTTAAGCTGATGTCGTCCTAACTATAGCTCCACTATTACTAAATCTACTGCTTCAAATAATCTATTTTCTTTTATTTCTTTCTACATTTCTAACTTCTATCCACTAAAAAACACTCTTTTTAATTTTATCCATGATAGACAAAAATTTGAAAATTTCGCGGCAGTACGATGTTTGGGAGCTTAGCAATCTCTTACATGAGCAGTGTTGCCACATGTTTAAATTCTCACTCGGCAACACTGCACAGCTTTTTTGACTTTTGCGTATGGCAAGCTTCCCACACATCCGGATCCGGTGTTTCTGGAATCTGAATAACAGAAATTATTCGCATTTTTTTTCCTTGAAAACCAAAAATTTGGATACCTACTTTTAGGGTTTTTTTATCGGCGTTTTATCTCCTAGCAGTTCCTCACAATACACAGAAGTCAAGTAACGTTGATCGTGGCTATCTTCCGGATTCCGGACGAAGGTTCAATAAGCAGTTTCTAACACCCTACAGGCCAAGAGAAACCAATCTCATCATGTCTAAAGACAGCTCAGAAAGTACGAATAAGCTGAAGAGGAAAGAAGTGAACAATTACACTGAGAAGAAAAAAGCCGAGCCCAATCTAACATCAGATTCCATCTATAAGGTAAGCCTTCTTTTCTTTATGCCATCACTATTTGGCTGAAGCCGCTACAACAATGTCATCATTACCTAGTCAATCAGTAAACTGTAGAACTAACTCAGAGATAAAGCATGCCTTCCTTGCACTGTTTCTTTAGGATATAAAGTTTCATCAAAATCAAGTAAACCATTTATGATTAAAAAAAAAAGACCAAAGTCACAAGCAAAAAAGTAAATAACTCCAACTCTTAATTCCTTTTTGCTGCTATGAAATTATGAGTATAAATTTTGTATTTTGTTCAACCTTGTCAGATTGACATTCTTCTCTATTTTAAAAAATTAATTGCATTTTTAATTTCTTCTGCAGCAAACTGTTGATCATGAGGAAGCCGAGGCCGTACTAAGAAACGGAGAAGATGACATGAATGTGTACACAGAGTTGTGTGCAAATCTACGATCTCACATTCTTCAGCTGAAATCAGATGGCAATGAGGTAATAAAAGATAGTATAGTTCCTACTTGGTTGCTTAATGCCCAGTATTTTGATATTAAGTTTAATCCTATTGAATCAAGTAGGTACATAATTTGATAATTTTTTTCTTACCTAATCTAATTTCCAATATCGCAGAATGTGGCTTTTTAAATTCATTGAACTAGAAAAGTTAAGCAGCACGCAGACTGATCATACACTTCCAACACTTCAGACATTTCCGAAAATTTTGTATTTTGCTTCCTATGTTAAGTAGGTAATGGTAGTCCGCACACCTATCCGTATCAGACATTTCCAACACTTCTGACATACTACCATTACTTAACATAGGAAGCAAAATACAAAATTTGTCGGAAATGTCTGAAGTGTTGGAAGTGTATGATCAGTCTGCTCGCTGCTTAAGAATGTTTCCAATGGAATTAATCAACTTACTTGGTAGATTTGACTTCCCATTCTTAGGTAGCTATATTTTTCATTATTTTTCGATGATTTTCCAGACACCTGCAAAACAACATTATCCCATCAGGATAAAATCCGCCCCGGGCGGGAATCGAACCCGCGGCCTAGCGCTTACAAGGCAGACGCACTACCTACTCAGCTGACTAGGCTGGCAGAGAGTTAAGCTTAATTCGAGTTTAAACTCATTTTGTGAACCCCAGCCTTAAGCCTTTCGTACCTTCTTTCACCTCCTCTGGTATCTTATCTTCAGTCAAATTCCTATCCTGAGAGCTGACGCCACATCCAGACTGCTGTAAACTATCTTCTCTCACACCCAGATAGAAGTTACTGGTAGGAACACAACGTAGGTCGAGCAGTGTGGACGAGTCCTGGAGAATGGTCTTGGGTGGGGTCAGATCTGAAATATAGTGGATATGGTTGACATCGATGTTAATATTCCTTGCCGCCAGCCTAGTCAGCATGTCTGCCTTGTAAGTGCTAGGCCGCGGGTTCGATTCCCGCCCGTGGCGGATTTTATCCCAAACGGATGTTCGTTCACGGAACGACTAGTTTTCTCCTATCCTCTTTCCCTCTTTGCTTTTGGGCACAAAAAAGTATCCATCAGGATTTTCTTACACATTTATCAATATTTGTTCTCTACATACGCTAATACAATATGTCTCCCAAGTTCATTTTCGAACCTGGTCTTTCAACAGATATTTGCACAAAAAATGCGTACTTACGCAGTGCTCAGTCAACAGAAAAGGATAAAAGACCAAGTTGAGAGACTAGATGTAACTTTTCCAGGTAATTTCAAGTCCGTTAAAAAATTGTATATCCAAATAACTCACAAATATAGAAGTCCAGATCCGGGGAAATGAGAAACTGTCTGACATATGCTTTGATGAATGTGTACACAGAGTTGTGTGCAAATCTACGATCTCACATTCTTCAGCTGAAATCAGATGGCAATGAGGTAATAAAAGATAGTACAGTTCCTACTTGGTTGCTTAATGCCCAGTATTTTGATATTAAGTTTAATCCTATTGAATCAAATAGGTACATAATTTGATATTTTTTTCTTACCTAATCTAATTTCCAATATCTCAGAATGTGGCCTTTTAAATTCATTGAACTAGAAAAGTAAGAATGTTTCCAATGGAATTAATCAACCTACTTGGTAGATTTGACTTCCCATTCTTAGGTATATTTTTCGATGATTTTCCAGACACCTGCAAAATTGAACAGCATCAAGCGAGAAGTATCTCTCAGTTTTGTCCTGCTCAAGAAATTGAATCGGCTGGAAAAATATCGGCTCAAAAATGCACGGGAAACCTTGCAAGCAAAGAAGTCCAAAGTGGACAGTTTCAATTTGCAGCTGCAGAATCTAAAATATGAGATCTTCCATTTGAAAAAAGAGGTGGTCAAGTGTCTTCAGTTCAAGTAAGTTGAAATGATCTACACTTCTATCTACATTAGTTGTTAATTATTTCAATAATGAATCTATCCAAATCTAAAGGAATCATTAATTTTTTGTGGTGAAGCTGAGAGCCTATTCACAATATCTTTGGATAACACAGTATTACTAAGAGCTTCCTTTGCAATCAATTCTCATTTTGCTAAGTGCAACCAATATTTCAAACTCAGAGTAGTTTTGGCTCTGTGAATCTCCAAGTGTGATATAACCATGGAGCTTGAATGTGGTGAAGCTGAGAGCCTATTCACAATATCTTTGGATAACACAGTATTACTAAGAGCTTCCTTTGCAATCAATTCTCATTTTGCTAAATGCAACCAATATTTCAAACTCAGAGTAGTTTTGGCTCTGTGAATCTCCAAGTGTGATATCCACATAACCATCGAGCTTGAATTTGATATTGGTAATCATTTGTTTTCAGATCCAAGGATGAGGACATAGACCTGGTGGACGAAGAAACATTTTTCAAGGATGCTCCTGAATCTATATCACGTCCAGTAAGTACATTGTTTAATAATTTCCCTTAGGCCAGGGATCACAAAGCAAGTTTAAACTCCGTTTTACTTTAAATTTTGGATTAAGCATAGAAATGATAAACAAAGGATGATAAAAATCAAAAACAAAATGGAAACAAATAGTAATAATTGTCTCATATGTATTAACAGGAGGTGACTAAGGAAGATCCCCCTGGTGGACGAAGAAACATTTTTCAAGGATGCTCCTGAATCTATATCACGTCCAGTAAGTACATTGTTTAATAATTTCCCTTAGGCCGGGGGTCACAAAGCAAGTTTAAACTCCATTTTACTTTAAATTTTGGATTAAGCATAGAAATGATAAACAAAGGATGATAAAAATAAAAAAACAAAATGGAAACAAATAGTAATAATTGTCTCATATGTATTAACAGGAGGTGACTAAGGAAGATCCACATCAGTTGAAGCTGGCTCGGCTGGAATGGGAGTTGAAACAACGCAAGGAGCTAGCGGATGAGTGTAGTCTGGTGGAGCGAGAGAATGAGAGTGTGGCGGCTAATATCAACAAGAAGCGAGGACAGCTGGATAACCTTGCCCCACTACTCAAACAACTCCTGTCTGTAAGTTTTTACTTTCCTTTATTATTACCTATGTATTATTTATTTTATTTTTTATTTCTCCTAAGTAACAATTCTTTCACAAGCTCAATAAACCTTGAGCTGAATCCTCCTTGTCTAAAACTTTTGTGAAATAGCGCAAGTTTGTGTTGACCAAGGAGGAAACAGCTCAGATCTATGGCAATTCATTCTTCTCATGAAATTTCCTTATCCTATACTTCCTTATGGGAAGGAAAGTAATGTTATCATGTGATTTTTTTTTTTTTTTTTTTTTTTTTTTTTTTTTTCCTAAAGTTTTTACGTTAATATTTTTTTATATTTATTAACATATAAACGTGCTCCTCTCAATATCGAGTATGTTTTTTTTTTTTTTTTTTTTTCCGGGTTTATTTTTTTT
>NW_007378376.1:0-1303 GCF_000475195.1 Diaphorina citri | reverse complement strand
TTTTTTTGTTTTTTTTTTTTTTTTTTTTTTTTTTTTTTTTTTTTTTTTTTTTTAAGAGGTTTGACAGAGGGAACTTTAACTGCTATGGTCTTATCGTCCCGAAATCGAGGAGAGAAGGAAGACAGGATAGGAGAAAGCCAGCCGTTCCGAGAACGAACATTATCCCATCAGGATAAAATCCGCCCCGGGCGGGAATCGAACCCGCGGCCTAGCGCTTACAAGGCAGACGCACTACCTACTCAGCTGACTAGGCTGGCAGAGAGTTAAGCTTAATTCGAGTTTAAACTCATTTTGTGAACCCCAGCCTTAAGCCTTTCGTACCTTCTTTCACCTCCTCTGGTATCTTATCTTCAGTCAAATTCCTATCCTGAGAGCTGACGCCACATCCAGACTGCTGTAAACTATCTTCTCTCACACCCAGATAGAAGTTACTGGTAGGAACACAACGTAGGTCGAGCAGTGTGGCCGAGTCCTGGAGAATGGTCTTGGGTGGGGTCAGATCTGAAATATAGTGGACATGGTTGACATCGATGTTAATATTCCTTGCCGCCAGCCTAGTCAGCTTGGTTGGTATCATGTCTGCCTTGTAAGTGCTAGGCCGCAGGTTCGATTCCCGCCCGGGGTGGATTTTATCCTGAACGGATAAGGTTCGTTCTCGGAACGACTAGTTTTCTCCTATCCTGTCCTCTTTCTCTCTTTGCTTTTGGGCACAAAAAAAAGTACCCATCAGGATTTTCTTACACATTTATCAATATTTATTCTCTACATACGCTAATACGATATGTCTCCCAAGTTGATTTTCGAACCTGGTCTTTCAACAGATATTTGCACAAAAAATGTGTACTTACACAGTGCTCAGTCAACAGAAAAGGATAAAAGACCAAGTTGAGAGACTAGATGTAACTTTTCCAGGTAATTTCAAGTCCGATAAAAAAAGTGTATATCCAAATAACTCACAAATATAGAAGTCCAGATCCGGGGAAATGAGAAACTGTCTGACATATGCTTTCACCTTGCCTATACTCTCCAGAGGTTTGAACAGTGCCTGTACAACATGACCATTGGGCAGATGAAGTCTGACAACACTGTAATTGTACTGATGCAGTGTTGCCAGTGTACGCTTGGCTGAGTTGAGATCTCGCATAGCTTTGGTCATCAGAGCCCCGTTCTCTAATTGATCCCTGAATGATGTAAGGAATAATTTTAGTCATAATCATTTACCGTTGTATGTATGAAATCTAAAGATAAACTTAAGTTTAACTTAAGACGAACAATGTTGCCAATTTCATGTCATTTCTTGAGA
>NW_007378375.1:119610-127903 GCF_000475195.1 Diaphorina citri | reverse complement strand
TATACACAACACATATATATCGAGATCCAGATAATAATATGTATGAGATGCGAAAATATCAAGAATCACCATTTTCAGAAGTAACTTTTTAGAACTACTTACCTACTTAAATAAAAACCTCGTATGTCTATGTAATTACCTATAGGAATATGTCTTTTATTTATCGACTGGTCGTGCTTTTCTACCGTCAGAGGTTATTCTCATTTCTTTGTTGAAACTTGCTAGAATGAAGAACAAACAAATACCTAATAATAGAGGAAAAGGAAATTCGTCATTCAACCCAATTAAAATCAACCCTATAATGAAGTAAAATTAGAAAATCATTATTTGTGTTGTGTGAAAAGTTCCATGTACCTACGTAAGATTTAGGTTTAGTATAGGTGCTTAAGGTAGGTAGGTAGGTAGGTAGGTAGGTAGGTAGGTAGGTAGGTAGGTAACACCTACCTACTTTAATATCACCTAGGTACTTAAAAAAAAAGGTCGTAGGTCTTACGATTTTTTCTGCATGCACAACCAATTTTATCAAGCTATTTTATGTACCTAATACATTTTGTAATATTAAATGTATGTTAGGAACATAGAGGGAGAGAGAGAGAGATTTACATATGAGATCAGAGAGGAAAAGATAAATGGGAGAGAAAGAAAAAGTTACAGATATTAGTGGAGATGTCACCTACACGAAAATTCAAGTTTTTGAGGGCAACATTTCAATGTCGCCCTGTTTTAGAAATGATGCTCTGGGTTCGTCACCACTCTAATCGTTTGTAGGTGCCGTACCTGATCAAGTTAGTAATCACCTTGTTTTAAACTTTTTTTTAAATTCAATTTTTATTTATTATTTCTTACAATATTATGGAAAAAAGTGAAAATGAAACAAACATAGTCTGAATGTCTGCTCAAAGGGAAACCAAAAAGCTAGGTCCCCAACAAAGGTTAACCAGAAATTGAATTTTGGTTAAACTTTGGTTGTTCACTTCGGTTAACTAAACAAAAATCGACTTCCCATTGTTTTGACCACAAACGGATTATTCCAGGAGGGGAAGTAGTTATTGGATTTCGAATTTCAATTAATTCATTTTCCAATGCCTCCCTTTTGCCCCATAGGGGAATTTGTTTATTACGTAATACCTATTGTTCGATTCATTTGAGTGAATTTATAACAAAACATAGGTATTTTTTCACGCAGCGTTTTTTCCTACAAAAATATTTTAACTAAAAGAAATAACGAGAAAAATACAAATAATGGAGTAAATATAGAGAGTTAAAGAGCTAAAAGGATGACTGTTACTAAATCCCAAAGAAAAACCACAGGTTAGAGGGAAAGAGTTTTCCAGAAGTTCCCTTCTTCTCTCATTACCTCTCAATCCCCTTCAAAAGCTCAGAGTCAACATATTTTTCACTTTGATGTCAAAGAAGTCATTTTTCTTTTGTTTTTTCGTGTTTTATTTCCCTCCTATTATTATTTCTGTTGCTTATTTACATGTGCAAAAGTTCGACGAGGAAAAAATACCCTTGTGAAGTGACTTTGAGATCATGTCAAAGACAGAAGAATAATACTCGTAGGTACCTATACTGTAGGAAATGCTATGCTATAGACATACAAAATGTAGGCAATGCTACAGACATACAAATCGTAGGAATAGGAAATGCCTCACATTTAGCTGGAAAGGAGTGAGTGATGTTTTTTTTTTTTTTACTTTATTTTTGTAACTGATATGATTTCGAGTGGAAAAATATGGAATGAAAACGAAGGTTGTTGTTTTTGTATCTTAAAATAAATAAAAATAAAGTACTGACGTGATGTTCTTTACAGTAGATAATATTACTTTGTCTGGCTAGTGCCCATAAAGGAAAAAATACCCTTGTGAAGTGACTTTGAGATCATGTCAAAGACAGAAGAATAATACTCGTAGGTACCTATACTGTAGGAAATGCTAATAGACATACAAAATGTAGGCAATGCTACAGACATACAAATCGTAGGAATAGAAAATGCCTGAGATTTAGCTGGAAAGGAGTGAGTTTTTTTTTTTACTTTATTTTTGTAACTGATATGATTTCGAGTGGAAAAATATGGAATGAAAACGAAGGTTGTTGTTTTTGTATCTTAAAATAAATAAAAATAAAGTACTGACGTGATGTTCTTTACAGTAGATAATATTACTTTGTCTGGCTAGTGCCCATAAAGAAGATACAATTGAAACAGACTTAAAAATACTTTATTGTTCTTCTGAAAAAACTCTGGCTCTACCTAGGTCCTTATGAATTTGAAAAGTTAAATGTCTGTCTTCAACAAGAAATTCTCGCAGACACAAAAAACGAAGCTGAAAACTTCAAGAACTTTCATGTCCAATCAAAGCCATATAAATGGTAATTCGTAATTAAAATTAGACTAATTAGAAATAATAACTGATATGATTTCGAGTGGAAAAATATGGAATGAAAACGAAGGTTGTTGTTTTTGTATCTTAAAATAAATAAAAATAAAGTACTGTGACGTGATGCTGTTTACAGTAGATAATATTACTTTGTCTGGCTAGTGCCCATAAGGAAGATACAATTGAAACAGACTTGATAATACTTCATTGTTCTTCTGAAAAAACTCTGGCTCTACCTAGGTCCTTATGAATTTGAAAAGCTAAATGTCTGTCTTCAACAAAAAATTCTCTCAGACACAAAAAGCGAAGCTGAAAACTTCAAGAATTTTCATGTCCAATCAAAGCCATATAAATGGTAATTCGTAATTAAAATTAGGTAGACTAATTAGAAATACCTACTCAATTATTAAGGATGATGAATAGGTCCTAAAAACTTTGTGAGAAAAAGAAAGGGAAAGTGAGAAAAAGGGTAACAAGAAAGAGGAAAGAAAAATAAAGGGAAAGAGGAAAGAGAAATTAAGGGAAAGGAGGAAGAGAGATAGAAAGAGGACAGATACGAATGAAAAGGAGAAAGAGGATAGAGGGAGAAATATGAAGAAGGAGAAGGAGAAAGAAATAAAAGGAGAGAGATAGAAAGGAGCTGAAAACTTCAAGAATTTTCATGTCCAATCAAAGCCATATAAATGGTAATTCGTAATTAAAATTAGGTAGACTAATTAGAAATACTCAATTATTAAGGATGATGAATAGGTCCTAAAAACTTTGTGAGAAAAAGAAAGGGAAAGTGAGAAAAAGGGTAACAAGAGAGAGGAAAGAGAAATTAAGGGAAAGAGGGAAGAGAGATAGAAAGAGGACAGATACGAATGAAAAGGAGAAAGAGGATAGAGGGAGAAATATGAAGAAGGAGAAGGAGAAAGAAATAAAAGGAGAGAGATAGAAAGGGGAGAAAGTGGACAAGACAGGGCAGTGATAATTTTACAGTTTTGGAAACAACTGAAATGGTAAGCCTCTAACATGAGGGAAATAAATCAAATCAGAGGATCTGTCAGGGAAAAGTTTAATCCCATTTGCCGGATTTGTTTGCCCTAGTATTTCACAATTTATGAACCTCCAACTTTGTAGATAGAAAGGGGAGAAAGTGGACAAGACAGGGCAGTGATAATTTTACAGTTTTGGAAACAACTAAAATGGTAAGCCTCTAACATGAGGGAAATAAATCAAATCAGAGGATCTGTCAGGGAAAAGTTTAATCCCATTTGCCGGATTTGTTTGCCCTAGTATTTCACAATTTATGAACCTCCAACTTTGTATTCTAGTTGTCCTACTGGATTAAAAAAAAAAAGCCCCCCACCCCTCTTTGGTTTTATGTAACTTTAATGCTGATTTTTACAGCTCTCATTTTCACTTGCTATTCAGCATTTCTACACAATGATGCTTTCCACCAAAATGCTTTGAGGTTATCGTGTATAGGTAACATGTGAACTCCTGAATATACATATACTTATCTATATGTACCTAAGAGTTGTTTTTTGCTGATGTCAAAAGTTTAATCCCATTTGCCGGATTTGTTTGCCCTAGTATTTCACAATTTATGAACCTCCAACTTTGTATTCTAGTTGTCCTACTGGATAAAAAAACGCCCCACTTTCATTTTGCGTGGGAGTGGAGGAGGAAAGTAGGAAATATCAATACAATCATTGACATATAAATTACAAAACCTAAAACGAGAGACTGTTTAGAAGACCAGTGGTTGGTCCACTTTTAAATTTCTCATAAAATGGTCGTTTACAGGCAGTAAGCGCTAGGTCGCGGGTTCGATTCCCACTTGGAGAGAATATTATCCTAAATAGATAAGGTTCGTTCTCGGAACGGCTGGCTTTCTCTATCTATATTAAAAAAATCCTATCCTTCCTTTCTCCCATTCTGTCCTCACTTCTCGCTTCGCTTTCTGGACGATAAAACCAGTTTCCTCCATCAGAGGGACTGAGGATGTTGGAAAATAAGGAGAGGAGAGAACATTGTTGAATTTGACCCGAAGACTGCGGTTATTTAGGTAGGAACCAAACGGCTGGCTTTCTCTATCTATATTAAAAAAAAAATCCTGTCCTTCCTTTCTCCCATTCTGTCCTCACTTCTCGCTTCGCTTTCTGGACGATAAAACCAGTTTCCTCCATCAAACCTTAATAAAATCACAAAAGTCGATCCTGTCCTCAGTTACTTGAAATCAAGGACTGAACAGTCGAAGCGTAGGTACTTTGTATTATTAAACTCCAATCTCAAAAGTCGAGGGAGGTAGAGCAACCTGCTTCATCTCTGAACACTCCACTCTTGTGGGGAAATTCCCAAGTGAATTGAGACTCCTGAAGAGTTGCCGATATGTTATTGGAGAAAAGAAAAATGAAATGAGCTTGTGGGGAAATTCCCAAGTGAATTGAGACTCCTGAAGAGTTGCCGATATGTTATTGGAGAAAAGAAAAATGAAATGAGTTCTTGTGGGGAAATTCCCAAGTGAATTGAGACTCCTGAAGAGTTGCCGATATGTTATTGGAGAAAAGAAAAATGAAATGAGTTTTTTTCTATCGAAAGTACACGAAACGTATTAGTTATTGATACTTAGGTAACCTATAGCTTTCCCTGGGTAAACAGGGGATTTTTTCCCCATGTAAAACAGCGTTATTTATTTTACAATGATGACTTTCACAAGTACCTTACTAGCTACCCACCTTGAACCCTCTTACGAGTCCTCCATCAAACCTTAATAAAATCACAAAAGTCGATCCTGTCCTCAGTTACTTGAAATCAAGGACTGAACAGTCGAAGCGTAGGTACCTCTTGTAGCTCTGGTAATGTAAACTTTGGTGTTGCATACCTAACTAGATCACGTCGATCCCATTCTACCTTCTCCTCCTCTTCCTCTTACCCTCCTCCTTCTTCTTCTTCTCCTCCTCTTCCTCCTCCTTTTAAAAACACCTTCTCCCATCTCTTCCTCCTTCTTTTCCGTCTCTCACACCGTCTTCTACTTTTCTTCCTTCTCACCTCTCCTCCTTCTTACCTCTCTTTTACTTCCCTTCTTCCAAAGTTTCTGTACCACTCTTTATTCTCTTCATCCACGCTCTTTTCTAGCCCTAAGTGCTCTATTCTTCCTCGTACTTTTTCTCCTTTTCCACCTCTCACACGTCTTCTTCTTCCTCCTCTTTATTCTTCCCCTTCTTTTAATTTTTCTCCTCCTCAACCTCTACAATTCTTTCTTCTCCTCCCCGACCATTACGTAATACCTATTGTTCGATTCATTTGAGTGAATTTATAACAAAACATAGGTATTTTTCCACGCAGCGTTTTTTCCTACAAAAATATTTTCAACTAAAAGAAATAACGAGAAAAATACAAATGGAGTAGGTACCTAAATATAGACAGTTAGAGAGCTAAAAGGATGACTGTTACTGAATCCCAAAGAAAAACCACAGGTTAGAGGGAAAGAGTTTTCCAGAAGTTCCCTTCTTCCCTCATTACCTCTCAATCCCCTTCAAAAGCTCTGAGTCAACATATTTTTCACTTTGATGTCAAAGAAGTCATTTTTCTTTTGTTTTTTCGTGTTTTATTTCCCTCCTATTATTATTTCTGTTGCTTATTTACATGTGCAAAAGTTCGACGAGGAAAAAATAGACAGAGACGTTTTTTGAGAGAAGAGAGAGAGAGAGAGAGAGAGAGAGAGAGAGAGAGAGAGAGAGAGAGAAAGAGAAGAGAGATAGAGAGAGAGTCTCCAAATGAGGAGGAGAATGGAGATCATTTCCATTGGAGGTTGTGGAGGTGTAAGTGGAGGTGGAAATGAACAACCCTAGCATATCCCGTTACTGTTCATCCAGAATTATTCTTCTTTGCTGTAATTTGAACAAAGGGGAAAAACACATACAAAATATCAAGGGTTTGAATGTTGTGCTTATTTATTGTCATAAAAATGCAAATATGAGAGATGAACAAAGAGACAGAGAGATGGAGGGAGGGACATATACCTATGTAGATAGGCAAAGGATGAGAAAAAAAAAGAAAAAGCAAGAAGGAGAAAGAATAAAAGAAGAACAAAGGGTAGCATATCCCGTTACTGTTCATCCAGAATTATTCTTCTTTGCTGTAATTTGAACAAAGGGGAAAAACACATACAAAATATCAAGGGTAGGTATTTTTAATGTTTCAGGTGTGATGACGTCACAGTGACAAGAGTTGACAGTATTGGGTTATTTTTCATTCTACGGGGTTAACAGGGTGAGAAGATTGTACAGGGTGTTTAAAAAATTGGTTTTCAAAAAGGTCAAACACGCCTTTTCATGACCAATCATTTTAAAACATGGTCTACCCATAACTTTTAAATTAAAATGGATTTTAAATTGTCTTTCAAATTTACTCGTCTTGAAAGATCGCCCCACCCCTAAAAAAAAAAAAAAAAAAAAAAAAAAAAAATCTTTTACCAGTTTCACTCCATCTCTGCTTGATACCTATAACCATTTTTGTAAGTATGGAAAAACCCTTACAACCATATTTATGAACAAAATAAGTGCTCAAGCATCAACTCAAAACATCTGTCTTCCAATTCCAAAATTTGTTCAAGACTGACTTGAAAGTTGACGGCCGGCGATCGACCATCGAACAATAAGGTGAATCTATGTTGTCGACGCAGTGAACGGTTTCACTCGACATCGATCGACGGTCGTCAACTAAGTGTGGACACACCTTTAGAGGGTAAATAAATAGACACTTACCTACCCTCTCACTTACTGCAATACTGGGATTCATAATTTCATATCTATCACATTATGTGAGAATTTAAAAATATCGTGATCACGTGTCTTGTACAATAATAGATTGGAAAACGATTTATTTATTTTGTCTGAATGATTAAATTCCCTTCCGGCTTCCGCTTTCAAGCACGAATCTTGCTTTATTTTTCCAATCTTGTTTTGAGTGCGTGTGATTTGGTGTTTTGGGCCCAAATTTTTCGAGATTTTCGGAAAGAAAAGACATGTGCAATGCCTACAAGAATATATTTATTTTATACAGTGAGGGATATCCAGGATTATTACCCATAGAAATCCCACTTATTTGTGGCCCTAAAAATGGGTCTGTTATTATTGGGACCGTTTCTCTTGAAGTCACACCCAACGGTTCCCCTGTTGCCAATAGGTGTCCCATTTTGGGGACGCCTGTCATCTCGTATTTGTCCTTTTGGGTCCCCGAAGGAAAATCTGTCTTCATTTTCTTCAAGGCAGGTGTAATAAACATGGCGAGTTTATTCTTTGCTTCTTCCGAGAACTTTCCTGCTGGTATTGTCTCCCCATGCGACATTTCTTTGAGAACTTGACAACGGTAGGAACTTGAGATAGGTACTTGATAATTTGGTATAACCTTTTTTCTACTAACCTACTGAAGAGAGAGAGAGAGAGAGATAAAGAAAGAGAGAGATAGGTACTTGATAATTTGGTATACATACCTTTTTTCTACTTAACCTACTCAAAAAAGGGAGAGAGAAAGAGGGAGAGGGAGGGAGACAGAGAGAGAGAGAGAGAGAGAGAGAGAGAGAGAGAGAGAGAGAGAGAGACACACTCTAAAACATCCCTTTTTTCGTTACTTTTTCAGGAATCGTTCAACACGTGGTCGCGGTTTACTTTGCTTCTTGTATGGAGTCTTCTTCTTTGCCATTTGTTTTGTTCTCTCCTCTCTTCCATTCTTCTTTGTCTCCCTTCTGCCTTCTTCATCTCTTCTCCTTTCTCCCCTCAACCATCTTTATTCTTTCCTTTCTCCGTCTTGAGTTTAAATTGTTTATAGTCCCCGTTGTGGCTGTCTAATTCTCTCTGTCTTGTTACTGGTATCTAAGTCACAATGTCGAAGGAAAATGGTCATTATACCTACAATAGGTTCACCCA
>NW_007378375.1:73036-119080 GCF_000475195.1 Diaphorina citri | reverse complement strand
CGATGACGTCACATCAAATGTTCCGAGCAAAGCTCCCTCGCAGGCAACGCATTAATGTGTTTGTGCGCATACGTTTTTTCGCAGTTCTTTCTGCTCCTCCGCTAGCGCGCTTGCATAGTGGCGCTACCTAACGGCCGAAAAAACAACTGCGTAAAGTCTGACGTCACACATAATTGAACTCTTTCATTAGAACGGAAAATGAAAATTGAATTTTCGACCTTTTACAGTTATTTTTTCGGAGTTTTGACCTCAGATTTGGATTTTTCACTTTAGAACGGAAAATAAAAATTGAATTTTCGACCTTTTACAGTTATTTTTTCGGAGTTTTGACCTCAGATTTGGATTTTACCCACGTTTTACATAGGAATCGACCATTTATTTATAATTTTTACCCATTTGCAACTGCTCAATTTAGAAAAAGGAAAGAATGAAAGAGAAAGACGAAAGGTTTACTCTCGACTTTTTAGAGTGACCCCGTAAAGGCATGAAAAACTGATGTTTGAGGGAAGACTGGAAGAGTGTAAGTTTTAGCAACAGATGGTGGGATATCATTTTAAAACATGGTCTACCCATAACTTTTAAATTAAAATGGATTTTAAATTGTCTTTCAAATTTATTTTTCTTGAAAGAAAGCTTTTTCAGTCTTTCGAATTCAAATAATTTTTCAGGTGACAATATAATCCTCCTCCACAAAGAGGTAGGCATAATAGTAGTTTTTTTCCCCCTTTTATCTCTGAATAACGTAGGCCAAGAATGCCAAGATTTATGTAACCCTCTATTAACGTCGACATAGCCTAATTAGTCGAAACTTTCCAAATCTCTCTCCCTCTCTCTCAATAACGTAGGCCAAGAATGCCAAGATTTATGTAACCCTCTATTAACGTCGACATAGCCTAATTAGTCGAAACTTTCCAAATCTCTCTCTCTCCCTCTCTCTCTCCCTCTCTCTCTCCCTCTCTCTCACTCTCTCCCTCTCTCTCTCTCTCTCTCTCTCTCTCTCATATACACACTCATTCATACCTATTCTTTTTCGTAAGCTATACCTAATTATCTCCTCTATTGTATGTTCAAATGGTAAAATATCTCTCAATTCTTAATAACCCTTTTCCCCTCGCCCCTTACTTTGGGTAGGGGAAAGGGCGGACTACGCCACAAATTTTGACTCCATGGTTCATTATTGGGCTATTGTAATGCACAAGATTTCAGACTTTGAACTTTGAACAGTCTGAAGTTTTCGACTAAACGTGCGATGTTATGAGCGGCTCGAGACCCATAAGTGTATGACAAGTTGGTGTGAAAATAACAATGTTGAATGTCGATATTGAAAAGGGAGCAATGATTTTTAAAATCCAATATGTTGTATTGTGTTAAAAATGTTTTCTTAAAATTAAATTTATCTCAAGGGCAACGAAAACCTGTACCCAATGGAGTGTGTCTGAAGGCATGTGATATGTTCTAAGTTTTCGACTAAACGTGCGATGTTATGAGCGGCTCGAGACCCATAAGTGTATGACAAGTTGGTGTGAAAATAACAATGTTGAATGTTGATATTGAAAAGGGAGCAATGATTTTTAAAATCTAATAGGTATGTTGTAGGTATTGTGTTAAAAATGTTTTCTTCAAATTAAATTTATCTCAAGGGCAAGGAAAACCTGTACCCAATGGAGTGTGTCTGAAGGCATGTGATATGTTCCAATCCACTCGACCCTTATGAAATTTGTTTGCCAAATTGCCCAGACTAGTTGCTCTGGAGAAACAAAGGATTTCATAGAAAGGGCTCTTATGAACAGTCTGAAGTTTTCGACTAAACGTGCGATGTTATGAGCGGCTCGAGACCCATAAGTGTATGACAAGTTGGTGTGAAAATAACAGTGTTGAATGTTGATATTGAAAAGGGAGCAATGATTTTTAAAATCCAATACCTATGTTGGTGGGATACCACTACACATCACACGTAATAGGACGTTTCCCCTGTGTTTAGGGGAAAGAATAGGCGCCTAATGTAGAAAGAGTTTAGGGAGCGAGTTTTGATTTTCATCAGAGTGGAGGGGTGGAAACTTTTGTAAAGTCTCACTTTGGACGAGGGATTTTTTTTTTTGTCTTTAATTTCCCATCACATTTTTGGGTGTTAAATTAACATGAGATCTCTTTTGGTCTGCAATATCAAATCAATTGAATCACAAATTTCGTTATACTTTTATAGTAGTGATACCCACTATCGATGAGTACCTACCTCTGCCAACCTATCTCAAACTCTTTTTTACCTAAATTCCTTTTGTGGAATTTAATAATAAAAAATTTCCTCCCACATTTCATGTAATTTGTAATATTTGAACTTGGGAAAAGATACCTACAACAAGTACATTGGAGATTATCATACTATTTCAGCCGATAAGGCTTCAGCAAAAGGGGGAAAAACAAGAAGAAGATGATGAAGAAAAAGAAGATGAAGAAGAAAAAGAAGACGGAGAAGAAAAAGAAGGCGAAGATCAGCATATTGAGCTTTATTCTTCCGTCTAATATACATTTTCATCTCATGGGATTTTCTTTGTGAAGAGCATAGCGCATCTTTACAAAGAAAAATATGCTTTTAGTCAAAACTTATACACGATACAACAGCTAAGTAATGTCGAAAAAAAACTGAGTCGTTTTATTTTCTCATGTAATGGATTTTTCCCCCAGAGCAGAAGAGTAGCCTGTACAGTAGACTGAAATGAAAATCTGCTGAGAAATTATAAATATACAATACCTACGTGTAAAACGACAACAATAATAACTAGAAAACATGATAGCAGTTATAGTTCCCTCAATCAAACATCTAAAAAAATCTCCATGTAATAGGCATTTTGAATTAAGAATAGTATGAGCTACGTGTAAAACGACAACAATAATAACTAGAAAACATGATAGCAGTTATAGTTCCCTCAATCAAACATCTAAAAAAATCTCCATGTACCTAATAGGCATTTTGAATTAAGAATAGTATGAATCCATAAGGAGACTTCGATCTTATCACCTGCTACCTACTCTCTGCACATGTCCATTGTCCATGTATACTTGGTCTAGATTGTCTTGAATCTAGAAGACAATATGTGTATGTAATATTGAGCAGCAAAAAGGTGCCTAAATCACAATAAATTTCAGTGCAACCTACATCTTAGGATGAGAAGATGAAAGGGCCATAGATTTTCAAAATAGGTATACCTAGGTAAATAATAGAAAGTAAAAATCTCACTGAATGGTTTTCTACAATTATGAGGATTTTATTTTATTTTTTTTTCCTTTTTATACACCGAGTTCTCAACATTCAATAGAGAAGCTCTTTACGTCAATTCTTTTCATACAGGAGGTACCTACATCTAATGGAGTTTTCGTATACAAGTAGCATTAGTAGCACGTTTTATGAAAGACTGGAATTTTATATTTTGCCGTCTCAGGAAAAGAAGAGATAAGTAGAAAACTGCGTGTCCGCCTTTATAGACTTGGACATTTTGAGTGGACTACTGCCATGGTGGCATCTAAATTCCACTGTATTGACAATCCTTACCCTTTTCAAATTACTAGTTAAAGTGTCCAATCCATAAGGAGACTTCGATCTTATCACCTGCTACCTACTCTCTGCACATGTCCATTGTCCATGTATACTTGGTCTAGATTGTCTTGGATCTAGAAGACAAGATGTGTATGTAATATTGAGTTTTAGTTGCCTAAATCACAATAAATTTCAGTGCAACCTACATCTTAGGATAAGAAGATGAAAGGGCCATAGATTTTCAAAATATAGGTAAATAATAGAAAGTAAAAATCTCACTGAATGGTTTTCTACAATTATGAGGATTTTATTTTTTTTCCCCTTTTTATACACCGAGTTCTCAACATTCAATAGAGAAGCTCTTTACGTCAATTCTTTTCATACAGGAGGTACCTACATCTAATGGAGTTTTCGTATACAAGTAGCATTAGTAGCACGTTTTATGAAAGACTGGAATTTTATATTTTGCCGTCTCAGGAAAAGAAGAGATAAGTAGAAAACTGCGTGTCCGCCTTTATAGACTTGGACATTTTGAGTGGACTACTGCCATGGTGGCATCTAAATTCCACTGTATTGACAATCCTTACCCTTTTCAAATTACTAGTTAAAGTGTCCAACGCTTTGTGAGAGAAGAAGTTGTGCCACGAAAACTTAATCTAAGTAAAGCTTTTTTAGGTAATTCAGAACATACCTGTGAGTAGTGAATAACCTTAAACATTTCGTAATAATCTTCTATGATGTTATTCCTAACTTCCTGAACGGACAATAGAGTACCCTAGCCCTAGAGTGCCCTAGACAATACAAAAAAAAACATTTTTTATATATATACATATTTATATACGAAATATGACTCCAGTTATGACTCTTAGCAGACACAGAAGTTCAGTTGGTATTTCGAAGACAAATATTTGAACAAACTGTTGCAAAAGTTTAAATTGAAACGGAAATAATACATTTTCGTAACTTATGTGCGGGCAATGTTCATTGTTCAACAGTTTAAAAATGTTCTCGACAAGTAATTGAAAATGAAACTTGGAAATACGACAAGAAGGGCCTTTAAGTATTTAGGCTTCATGGTCATGGCGTTTAGTGTTTGTAACGCAGTCAAAAGGATATAATGCTCTTAACGTCTGTCAGACAATTTGATCGTGTGTGGCGGAAAAAGCCTCCCGACCTAGGACTGTCAGACCGTCTGAGCCTGGCCGGCATAACGCAGCATATTTTGTGCTACTGTGCTCTGCTACAGTGATACTGCATGTAGGTATGTTACCGTGTCGAAACCACCATGATAATTACCAACACCCGGACAGCTACTTTCAAAATAAGACTTATTATTGTTTACGCACAAAAATAAATAAATAAATAGGTACATAGTTTTTTTTTTTTTTAAATTAACAAAGTTAACTACCTACTTAGTTCTAGGCAATCAAAAAACCAAGCCACACCGAGAAGACCGGGTTTTGTATTGATATTGATTGAAAGTGGCAGAACAAGCGGTTATGTAATGTAAAACGAGCGGGGATTTAGCGTAATCCCCCTAAGTCGCTGTCTTCTAATCCCCATTGAAGCTTCAAACATATGACGCCTGACGCCTTCCATTTGTTTTTACTTTTATCTCCTTCAACTTCTCAAAAGTTCTTTTCCTTGTTTGTTTTTGAAATCTAGCATTTGCGAGAGAAAAAAATGCTTCTTGTATGTATACACGAGATGAGAAAAGCTTGCCTTCCGGGCTTGCCAGGAAAGAAAAGTGGGTACTTTGCAGAGAGCTTTTGTCTGTCAGGAGTAGGTACAGTTACGTAAGTTCTATAGTAAAGTACAAGATGTTCAAGGTAGTAATGGGACTGTGTAATGGGGATTCTAACCTCAATATTACGTATTGAAAACACCATTGTACCTATCTAGGTACTTAAAATGGAGTTAGAATAAAATTTAGGTTTAGGTACTGGGGAAATTGGATTTCATTCAACCGGGGAAACTGACATTTCCACTAACATTATGACCGGGAAAAATGACATATCCACTAAGATATTTTATGTATTGCACATTGCATACACAAAAGAGATTCTAGGCATTTATACAAATTTGAGCCCTATTGACTACTTTTCCTGTTGTCTTTATTGCTGATTTGATTAGGCCTCAAAATACCCACCTACCTACATACAGAAGAAGAAGAAGAGAGAAATAAGAGAGGATGGAAAAAACAGGAGGAGAGGGTGAATAAGAGGAGAGGGTGAATAAGGAGGTATACAAATTTGAGCCCTATTGACTACTTTTCCTGTTGTCTTTATTGCTGATTCATTTATGACTGATTTGATTAGGCCTCAAAATACCCAGAAAACACCATTGTTGATGTAGAAAATTATGTCACACATGGTTCTATCACGTCTACGTCTGAAAATGTTAGATATTCTATAGTAGGTAGTAGGTGCCTACATGATTATCTTGTACCTATTTACTAATAGCCAATTGAAAACACCATTGTTGATGTAGAAAATTATGTCACACATGGTTCTATCACGTCTACGTCTGAAAATGTTAGATATTCTATAGTAGGTACTAGGTGCCTACATGATTATCTTGTACCTATTTACTAATAGCCAATACATTAGCTTACATCAAGCATTCGCTCCATTATCACTAAAAAGAACTTTCACATTTACACTCATTCATTCACTCTCCCCTCACTCACAGTAAATTGAATATCTCTCCTCACTATGCGCGTAACTGTCAGCGTTTCAAACCATGATCTATTCTCACTGGATGTAAGCCCCACCATGGATGTGGAACAATTCAGGCTAATCTGTCAAGATGAATGTGGCATAGATGCGACTGACATGATTTTGCTGAACAATGGAAAACATCTGCTGGAAGATGGATCATGTTTGAAGCAAGCCGGTGTACGTGACGGTGACATTATCCTGGTAGCTATGCCTGGCCGTGGTCCTACCTATCACGTCGCGCAGTCACGCCATACCGCGCCTCACAGGAGCTTCATGACAGCACAGCTACAAGATCCTGCCCATGTGAGAGACCTCCTACTCGCCTGCCCTGATCAACTGGCTTTGTTAAAACAAAATAATCCGCGCCTGTCCGAAGCGCTATCTACGGGGAAGGATGCATTCACCAAGGTGTTCAAAGAACAACTGGTCGAGCGAGAGAAGCGGCAGAAGCAGAAGATTAAACTCATGAACGCTCATCCGTTTGATACTCACGCACAACGACTTATCGCTGAAGAGATCCGGCAGAAGAACGTTGAAGCAAACATGGAGGCTGCGATGGAATACAATCCGGAAACGTTTGGTTCGGTGGTGATGCTTTACATCAACTGCAAGGTGAATGGATATCCGGTGAAAGCGTTTGTTGACTCCGGGGCTCAAACAACCATCATGTCCGCTAAGTGTGCTGAGCGTTGTAACATCATGCGGTTGATAGACACGCGTTGGGCGGGGGTGGCAAAGGGTGTCGGTGTCCAGCAGATTATTGGACGTATCCACATGGTACAAGTAGCTATCGAGAAAGATTTCCTCACCACATCCTTGTCCATACTGGAGGAGCAGCCAATGGATATGCTGCTAGGTCTGGATATGTTGCGACGACATGAGTGCTGTATTGATCTGAGGAAGAATGTGTTGAGGATAGGAACCACAGGGACAGAGACAAAGTTCTTACCAGAGCGAGAGTTACCGTCCTGTGCTCGTCTTACTTCTGCCTCGGATGAAGAAGAATATTTTTGAGAATAGTACAAGGAAAACTATTGGTTGGTAGTCACACTCATCACCAACAGACTTACTTATTTCTTATGAGGAGGTTCAACATTTCAAATGCGTACATAGAGGTAAAAGAAAGGTAAACTTTCGTCAAGAAAATTACATACCACGGATTCCTTAATACGTGTTTGTTCGAGGGGGTGGGAGGGTGTTATATTAATTCTTACAACCATAGAAAATTCCATGGGAAAATATGGAAGCCATGTGGTTATATACGAGTAACATAATTATAATTATGATTGGCATCTTGGATGTTTTTTGTTCATCCATTCCAGTATACCTACATAGGTAGATACCTAAAGGAAGGAGTTTGTAGGTACATAATACCCCCACACATACACCAGGCTACGATTTCTATCTTGCATGGAGAATTATTATGTTACATAAATTTAGTAGATGCATATCCTTAGATTCCTCAGAAAGCAATTTTTAGCACCCGAAATTTCGAATGCAAATTCCTATTAATAGCTTGGGAATCTAAACTATGTCAGTTCTAATTCTAATGTTTGAAGAGCGATATAAAAAAAGATAGGTATTGAGCGTATTAAATTTCAATAGATAACAATCACCGGTGAAAATCCCTCCCAAGTCCCTCGCTTTGACCAAAAACCGCAACTATTCAAACAATTGGATTCGCACGAGCTTTACATATTGCAAACCGAATGTGAACGTAATTATTGCGGGATTAAATTGAGGTTTTGCATCGGGTGATTGCAGACCATAATGGTGCAAATCTTTTCCCATGTTACAACTGTTGGATTTTAATGGTTAATTTCTCTTGAATTATTTTTAGCTTTTTTCCCCAAAGATAGGTAATAATATTTATTCTACTTTACTGCAAACTAATACAATGGAATTTAAATGGAATTAACGAGGTAAAAATGGGTACTAAAGCTCTTAGGTACAATAACTACATACGATATGTATGTATTATTTACATACGATATGTACTAATGTATGAAGGTATGTGCAAGAATTAATAATTATATTCTTTTCGGATTTCTAACTTCAGGTTTGGGATTGGTGGATGACTGGATGTACGAAAATTTTCATCAGGAGCCATAAAGTTTATACCTATTTCATCCAGCCTATCATCCCAAAGGTTTCAGTCATTAATGCCATTATATCATTATTCTTGATAAGATGCAATACGAATAGATTATACAAACTGTAGAGCCATTTACCTTTTGACCTGTGACGAAATGAAGCAATCTTGAATAATGAAGAAACAAGGAGCAAAGACAAATCCCCAAATGTGACCATTACGGGTTTGGTGGTGAATGACGAAATGAAGCAATCTTGAATAATGAAGAAACAAGGAGCAAAGACAAATCCCCAAATGTGACCATTACGGGTTTGGTGGTGAATTTTCATGTGGGTAGATTTGATTGTAGATAATTATGATATAACCATATAACGAACCATTTATTATTATTTCCCATACGTCCAGATATCAACCACCACACATGGTACTGCATTCAATGATACGTTTGAACTTTTTACTTTCTCTAATTTTTCTTGGTTTACGTAGGGTACTTTTTCATTACTTCCTCGTAATAAATCAAGTAAAATAATGGTATGGCATTAAGTACCAAAGTGCCATAGAGTATGATTGAGAAGAAGAGACGGTTACTAGATGCAATAAATGGCAACATGTTATGAATCTCGGTCAGCATTTTTCAAAATGAAATGTGCAAGGGGTAAGGATGTCTTGCAAAAAATACATATAAAAGGTGTAGTAGGTACACAACTTTTTGCAAATGATAAATACTGTCCATAAAAATTGCAGCCATAAGGGATTGCAGGATACCCCAAGTGTTAGTACCTACATGCAGAGAATGAACAACTTTGAGGTATTATTACAGAGGGACATTTTACAACTTTTTGACTTATGAATTTTATTGTACTACCTATACAAAGTAATCTTATACTTGGTTGTACCATAAAGTAGAACTTTCAATGTTTCAATGGAGCTAACTAGTAACCACTCGGTCAACAGGGAATAAAACAGGTTTTAATTCCAAGAAATGCACTTCTTCCTGATTTTGTTTGTTGAATTTCAAAGATTGTTTACATTGTTTGTGCAAACAAAACAAGCTGGGTCCGTCCCCCCGGAAATTATTTAGCCCGTAGTTTATTCGGTGCAAACAAAAAAAGGGAGAGGGAAAAAATGCATCTTGGCGAATAATAATTTCAAGACAAGACAATATTAAACCAGCCTAGTTAGCTTGAAAAGTAGCTCGCCTGTCTTGTAAGCGCTAGGTTGCAAGTTTGATTCCCACCCGGGGTACACTTTACCATAAAACGAACAAGGTTCGTTCTTGGAACGACTGCTTTTTTCCTATCCTGTCCACTTCCTCTCTTCGATTTCGGAACGATAAGAACTCCGTTATCTCTATCAAACATAAAAAAACCTTAGTGAAAAATACTAAATACCTACCTAATAATTAAAGAACTCAAAAAAAAAAAAGTGCGTTGGCGAGCTTTAATTTCGAGATCAAAGCTGGCAAAGAGCAAAGAAAGGAATATTTTTTCCCCTCTTTTCTTTTTCAAATCCGAATTAGGTAAATACAAAATATTTTTTAAACTCTTTTGCTACTATCGCAGAAAAATAAAATAATGATACTCGTCATAAGCTCCCACAATTTTCACGAAAACTTCCCACAGATGACAACGTTAACATACTCGTACTCTCTTCGCATCACACGTGCTTTCTAAGCTCACAAAAGTTGTATAAATACCATTTCTCTTAACTTTTGAATGAAATACAGACATATAGATACAGACTGTTATAATATGAGATAGTTAAGGTAGTACAATTCTCTCTTCGCTTTCGGGACGATAAGAGTTCTACTACACTCCCTATCAAACCTAAAAGATAATAATAATAATAATAATAATAGCTCATGTCAGAGTCGAATGAATAATTGAAAAGGTGTCACAGGATACCATCAAGAGATATGATATAAGCGGATTTACGAAACAAAAATGGAAATTGCTCTTCTGTTTCGTTAATGGATGCCGGCTTCGATTTGGATTGAATAATTGGGAAAGGATTTAATCTTTGTGTTGGTTTTGACAGTAGAATTCCTACCTACCTGATAGGAAATTAATTCAATAGTAGGCATAGTTGCCATTAATTTTCAGTGAAACAAGTGTAGGTACCAAAATCCTGTACTTAGATAATTACCCATCCCTTATCCCAAAGGAATATTATTTTGTAAATGGTAATCAAGGTATGCTTGTAAATGGGTAATATTTTCTTTTCTTTTTCAACAGATTTTTATGTGAGATTGTTAGGAAAAACTTGTAAAAATGTGCTGAGAGTAGAGGAGAGACGGAAGGGAACGATACTTGTAAAGATGGTTTTAATGTGTACACAAAATTAGGTCATTTAGGATAAGTGTTTAGGCACCTACCTATCATCGAGGTGAAATACCTATCTTGGTGTTGTTTGAACGCTAATGCCTTGGACACGTGTAAAGTGTCCATAGGTGCTACACTGACCATAGGTGCTACACTCACCCTATTCAAATTACTGAGCCCACACACTTGACAAAAGCTGTCTAAGGATTTTCCAAATTTTAATTTGCACCAGGGATGGATTTAGGAGTATGATTCAAGTATCTTATTTATAGCTCAATCTGTTCAAGTGACCTTTGTTGTTTTGAGGGAGGGGAGGGGGCAGGGACCAATCAATTTGTTTATTTTTTCTAAATTTACAATTAATACAACAAGGCAAAGGCATTACGTCTCCACTGAGGTTCGAACCTCAGATCTGTCGGGTACCAATCCGCTTGTAGCAATCATGATAATGAAGGTATTGTTGGACAATAGTGTAGCAATCAACATAAGGGATTAACGAAATACAAGACATTTGGTAGGTTAAACAAATGAAAAATTCAAAAGGAAAATAAGACAACAGAAATGTAAGTAGTTAGGTACATTGGTACATAAGTACCTACACGGTGGGAAATAAAGTCATTAAAAGATACCTATTAGCTACTTTTACTCAGGTAATACCTATATGGAAACCTAACTGAGGTATTGTACCTACAACTAGGTACTTTTTTTCAAGGTGGAACAAGTCTTGTATGTAATGTACCTAACTACCTACCTAGGAAGGTACCTATCTAAATTTAAATATTCCACCATGTCATTGTGGTATGTAGGTACAAACTAAGAACGTAAGAGCGGGGTTTTTATGTCCATTGTACAACAGAGTATACCGGTTAAATCCCTCAAATAACAGAGCTTAAATCAAAGTCCCATGGATTTTAAATACAAAAGGGAAAATCCAAGGTAAATTAAATGTACTTGGCATTATAATGAGCTTTCCTGGATCAGGAAACAAAATACTTGTTCTCTCCCATTATAGGATGCAGGTACCGACTACCGACCTAAAAAAAGTACCTACTTTTAGAGCTACCTATAAGGTTAAAATGCATTATTATTATTATTTTTAAGATAAATATCGTAAATCTTATAAATAGTAGGTACCTACCTATGTATTCAGGTTGCAAGTTTGATTCCCACCCGGGGTACACTTTACCATAAAACGAACAAGGTTCGTTCTTGGAACGACTGCTTTTTTCCTATCCTGCCCACTTCCTCTCTTCGATTTCGGAACGATAAGAACTCCGTTATCTCTATCAAACATAAAAAAAAACCTTAGTGAAAAATACTAAATACCTACCTATAATAATAAATTAAAGAACTAAAAAAAAGTGCGTTGGCGAAAACCTAAAAGATAATAATAATAAATAAACAACAACAATTATTACTTATTTAGCCCATTAGATGAGACTACTTATTTTAAATAGATATCGTTATTTTTGTTCCAGGATGTTGGTACCTGTGTTAACTCTTCTCCTGGTCAGGTTAGGACTGAACAGCCTGGTTTGCGGTGAACAGTTCAGCTCAGAATTCGACAAACGTTTGTACGACTTTGGCATTGGTGAGTTTAATTTTACTATTGAGTTGTGGTGATTAATAAATGGGTATTCGGTTGTGGTGAAGCTCTTTTCTTGCTTTTGTAGGAACTTAACTACCTCCAGGAATTAGGGAACTCCAAGTTCATGATAATGAATTAACGAAGTTTAAACTTTCATAACTAACCTATTGAGTTGTGGTGATTAATAAATGGGTATTCGGTTGTGGTGAAGCTCTTTTCTTGCTTTTGTAGGAACTTAACTACCTCCAGGAAGTAGGGAACTCCAAGTTCATGATAATGAATTAACGAAGTTTAAACTTTCATAACTAAAAGTGCTTTCAAACATTTTCAACCATTTTGAAGTGCATTTTTTTCTAAAGTCACAAAATAATATCTGAATAGTTCTTTAGGTGCCTAGAAAATGTAGATTTTTCCTTAGGTAAGGATTCCATGATTTTTCAATTTTTCAGAAATAAGAAAAATTTTCCTTCGGGACTCTCCTAAGGTATGTTATTTGTTATAATTTTTTAGATCAACAAAAATTCTTGAAAAATTCATTATTCAAACTATAAATCCGGATATCTTCTAGCAATAAAAAATGTTCTCTTGGGCTACATGGACTTAGATCCTGGGAACTCTGTTGTGATAGTAGTTTTGAGCTTGCAAAGTTTGTTCCAGCTTACCAAGCCCGGAGCTAGATTATTAGAAAAACAAAGGATTATGCTGTCTTCCTTATTTTTTAAGGACCATTCTCTTAGCAGCTATTTTCTGAATAATAATCCTTAGGGAAGTATTTGGAAAGGTCAATCTAGAAAGGGAAACTCTTCTGTCGAGGCTGCAGTGAGGGAACAAAGTCTGAAAAGATGATAATCTTTAAATTTGTGTTGGGAATTTTGAATTCTTAAAAGGGTGACAAAAATTGAAGGGTAAAGAAGATTAGAGATGATAATCTTTAAATTTGTGTTGGGAATTTTGAATTCTTAAAAGGGTGACAAAAATTGAAGGGTAAAGAAGATTAGTTTTTTTTTTATGGACAAGAAGATGCTTCTGTCTCTCCTGCGGAAGGGAGGGAGTGAAAGAGATATAGAATGGAGAGAAAGAGAACATTAGAAGGGATAAAGAAGAAATGTAGGATATTTACGAAGACAGAGAGGAGTTGACAGAGGATAGAGAAGAGGAAGAGAGAAACAAAAGGCACAAGAAAAGAGTAGGAAGTAGTAAAGAAATAATAGAAAGTAAAAATGTGGGAACGGAAATTTAGAATCGGATAATACCTATGTATTATTTTTATGAATCAGTATTTTTATACCTACCTTAAAACCTCTACAGAAACCTCAAACAGAATTGAAATACCTACATCCAGTTTTTTTAGGTATCCATCTATAGGTGCCTTCCTAGCTAGGACCCAAAGGTCACATCACTAATTTATTACAATTAACTATAGTCATGCTTTTTGTAGAAGAACAAGCTGTACCTAGACTACCTACAAGTATATGGGCACTTATTACAAGTACCTACGTAGGTACCTACCTACTTGAGAGAAAAAACCTTACGTCCTGAACAGCTCATTTTTACTAGGGTAACCTCAAACAGAATTGAAATACCTACATCCAGTTTTTTTAGGTATCCATCTATAGGTGCCTTCCTAGCTAGGACCCAAAGGTCACATATCAATAATTTATTACAATTAACTATAGTCATGCTTTTCGTAGAAGAACGAGCTGTACCTAGACTACCTACAAGTATATGGGCACTTATTACAAGTACCTACGTACCTACTTGAGAGAAAAAAAACCTTACGTCCTGAACAGCTCATTTTTACTAGGGTACCTAAAAGGTTAAAGCGTCCAGACATTTGCCGTTGATTGCTCTTGTACTTGTCAACAAAAGGCTACAGCATAATTTATGTCTGAGGACCCGCTCCTTGTATGTTTTATGTTTTTTACGTACGTAGACATAATAAATACGAGTATAAGAAAAGGCATTGATTTTCTTTTCTTTTTCAACACTCTCTCTCTCTATCTCTCTGTCTTTCTTTCTCTGTCTCTCTCTCTCTCTCTCTCTCTCTCTCTCTTTCTCTGTCTCTATCTCTATCTCTCTCTCTCTCATTTTCTCTCTCACTCCCAAACTTATTTATGTCATTTGAGACCGTCAAATAGTTCTATTCTCTCTCTCTCTCTCTTTGTCATTCCTTTGCTTTTTCTCTTTCGTTATTTGAGATGAACATTTTGGGTGAACTGTCGGTATACAAACAGCCTTTTCTCCAAGGTTAAATATAACAGTGCCCTAAATCACCAAAGTAGGGAAAAGTATTTACCTACAATTCCATATTTCGATATGATTCGTCCAAATTCAAAATTCTGCTTTTCCATGGGCTATTACACTTGTAAGATCCTTTTCCATACTTTGGTGATTTAGGGCACAGGCTGCGGTTCTTTTTGTTACTCAAAGGTACCTCATTACTCATTACCCATCGTTCTTTCAGCTGATTGCATGATATAATAGAGAGACATTTCACGTCTTTTAGAACAGAATGTACAATACCTTGTTTAGCTTGCCCAAATAGGACTGGAAAGACCCTTTACCCCAGAAGTCGAAACAAGGTCTCGTATATTTGACGGGTTAATATGCACCAGTGAACAGTCTTTTGTGTGATCATCGTTGTGGTGGTGGTGGTGGTGGTGGTCTGGGGAAATTCTTGATTGGAAAACCCAGGAAAACATCAAAAACTTAAAAACCAGTGAGGGTGTGGCGAAAACTTGAAAAGGGAAAAATAAACCACTTCCCTCGTGGAAAAGTCCCCTAGGATCCTAGGTGATTGACTTTAATTAATGTCTATTTCTCTCTCTCTCTCTCTCTCTCTCTCTCTCTCTCTCTCTCTTTCTCTTTCTCTATTTTCCGTCATGTGATGTACATGTACGACTAGATACCTACCTGTAATTTTAGTGGAAGGTTGATACTCTTCAATCTATTCATTTTTTAATTATTCGATTCTATTCCATTCTAGATTTCTTTGAAATCAAACCCAGAATTTCTCGGAATCAGACTGATGAAAGTTGACAAGAGAACTTGGATTTTTACTTTATATTACATTTTTCTTTTTTTTTTTTTTTAAATCCCGAAATTGAAAAATGCAAATGAAGTTCCAAGTTGCATACCAAACGACATCATGTTGAATGTTATAATAATAATATTTTTTTATTGTATTGATACCTTTTGGTGTGTACAATTTTATCTTAATTTTAATAGGCCTTATAATTAAAACTTAATTAACCTGTAAAACTAAACTTAGCTTAAAGTTAAATGTAGTCCTATGTAGGTATATCGCAGCAGTATGCACCACTAGAAAAGAAGAAGGAGGAGAAGAAGAAGAAGAAGAAGAAGAAGAAGAAGAAGAGAGAAATAAGAGAGGATGGAAAAAACAGGAGGAGAGGGTGAATAAGAGGAGAGGGTGAATAAGGAGGGGGGGGAGGAGAAGAATAGGTAGGTATATAGAAACCCAGGTCATACTGTCAACCTGTAAATTCTTCGAAGGAGTAGGGTACTAGTTTCTAGGAGTCGCCCCTTGAGAGAGTTTTTGAAGTCTAAGGGACCAAGCAACTTTACTTGGTCCGATAGACTGTTATAGAGTTGAATACCCTCCCTAAGGAAAGATCTATCCATGATTTTGTTTGAGCTAAGGAGTAGTTTGTTTTTATTTCTTGTGTCATGATCATGGACTTCACTTTGCCTAGAGAGGGTAGGGGCGACTCTGTGTACAAGAATACAGGTATCCAATATGACCTGGGCATAGACAGTTAGGATTTGTCTCTCCTTGAAGATAGGCTTGCAAGATATATGTCTTGCAAAGCCAAAAACAGCACGAACTGCTCTTTTTTGTCTCTTTTACAAACTTTTACCACGAATACTACCTCATCCCTTTCTCTCCTTCCGCTTCTTCTCCCTCTTCTTCTCTAAAGTTATCCTTCACCTCCCTATCTTCTTCTTCTTCTTCTTCTTCTTCTTCTTCTTCTTCTTCTTCTTCTTCTTCTTCTTCATTTTCTCCTCCTCCTCCTCCTCCTTCTCCCTATCTTCTTCTTCTTCTTCTTCTTCTTCTTCTTCTTCTTCTTCTTCATTTTCTCCTCCTCCTCCTCCTTCTCCTCCTCCTCCTCCTCCTTTTTCTTCACCTACTTCTCCTTTTTATTCTCCAGTTCTTCTTCTTGCTCTTCTTCTTCATTCTCTTTTCCTCCACCATTTTTCTCTCTTACAAATATCACAACTGTTTCGTTGTATTCGAAATGAGGGACATTGTGGTTTGTTATGTCAACAAAATGATAATGTCTGAGCTGCTTATATGTATTTGGGTTGTCCATTTTGAGATTTTTGAGTTAACTTTTTTTCCGTCTTTCAAATTGCTTTTGCTGGTCCAAATGTCCAAAGCGATCTTATTATTGCAAATGAAATATTCAGGCTACTTTTACCCTTGTATGTAACCTCGTACAACTTTCATAGGTATTTGGGTTTGAAGACTCGAAAACTTTGCCAATGTCCATATAAAACTATCTAATAGTTCTCATAACCCGTTCTGTATCTTCTCTGTTTCCAGGAAAGCGAGCCTACAGTTACATCATGGCGGACCACAAGCGCCTCCCCTCCTACAATTTTGGCCTCGGTAAACGCGGCCTGCCCGAAAACAAAATGTACTCCTTCGGCCTCGGCAAGAGGTTGGCTTACAGCAAAGACCTGGACAGTTTATTGGCCGATCAGAACGAAGACTCCAGCATAGACAAGCGTGGCAAGCAATATAGTTTCGGCCTTGGGAAGCGGCTCAAGCAATATAGTTTCGGCCTGGGAAAGCGATTCTATGACAACTCCGACTATGATGAATACGTGAAGCGAGGAGGCGAGAATCACAACCGGTTTGCATTTGGTATTGGAAAGAGAGACGTGGGAGATGTGGCCTATGAGGATAGTGGCCTTGAGAAGACGGCCGGAGGACGGTACCACCAGAAGCTGGCCGATGAATACAACTACCACTAGACGCCACACGAACGTTGTGTTCAAATCTCTAGGAACATTTCTTTTCAAACGTAATTATTTTCAATTTTAAATAATAAAAAGGAATATTTTTTCCCCTCTTTTCTTTTTCAAATCCGAATTAGGTAAATACAAAATATTTTTTAAACTCTTTTGCTACTATCGCAGAAAAATAAAATAATGATACTCGTCATAAGCTCCCACAATTTTCACGAAAACTTCCCACAGATGACAACGTTAACATACTCGTAGCTCATGTCAGAGTCGAATGAATAATTGAAAAGGTGTCACAGGATACCATCAAGAGATATGATATAAGCGGATTTACGGAACAAAAATGGAAATTGCTCTTCTGTTTCGTTGATGAATGCCGGCTTCGATTTGGTCTTAATTGAATATTCGGGGACGAATTTAATCTGTGTATTGGTTTTGACAGTAGAATTCCTACCTACCTACCTGATAGGAAATTAATTCAATAGTAGGCATAGTTGCCATTAATTTTCAGTGAAATAAGTGTAGGTAAGTACCAAAATCCTGAACTTAGATAATTACTAAATGGTAATCAAGGTATATGCTTACCTACCTGATAGGAAATTAATTCAATAGTAGGCATAGTTGCCATTAATTTTCAGTGAAATAAGTGTAGGTAAGTACCAAAATCCTGTACTTAGATAATTACTAAATGGTAATCAAGGTATATGCGTGTAAATGGGTAATATCAGAAAACCTAACTACCTATACGTATTTATTATCCACCTACTTTTTCCTTGTAAAAAAAAAAACCTACTGTCATGTATGACCTAATTTAAGTAGGTAGATACATTAGGTACATCGTACATACATAAGTATCTATTAAAACACAGGTATATCTATTTACATAACCGTTCTTTGGTCGTGTGTAAATAGGGGGAATCAAATCCCATATCTGAATACTCATAGGTATAGCAAGAGCAAATATTGTAAAATTTATTTATGTATGTAGGTACTCGTAGGTTTGTTCAAAACGCGTTTGTTTTTCTCCTTCTCTTCCTCTACTTCCCATTTCCTTCTCTGATTCTAAATTTCACCTATGTAATTAATATCTAGTTATTTGTTTTACAAGCATAAAGATAAGACAGGTATTAGGTATATCTTCTTAGAGGCTCTTTGTTTTTGTAGGTTCTATAAATCTAACTTGAACCACACAAACTACACCTCGCATTCAAAATGTTTGATGGGAATTTCACGCACCCTGCTTGTGCCACATCTGGGAATTTTACTCCCCAAGTGTTGCAAACTGAAGTACAATGAACAATGATTCTGACAGCGACCAAACAACTCCAAAAATCCAAAACGAACACGGAAATTCTGTTTTCGCGAGGGAAATCCCGCTCAACAAGTGACAGGACTTTGAAATTTATTACCTTCCCTACCTCCCCGCACTATCCTCAAATTTCCCTTTCCTTCCCTTGAGGGCCACAACAAGTGACAGGACTTTGAAATTTATTACCTTCCCTACCTCCCCGCACTATCCTCAAATTTCCCTTTCCTTCCCTTGAGGGCCAAATTCTTCCCTCCCCAATTAGGAGATTATCCTCATTTGACAATGCAACACACATCAAATAAGCAACAGTGTTGCCGTTTTGATACAAATTGAAATAAATTAAATTAGAACATTTATACAAATATCCCCTTGTTCTTCTACATCTGCACATACGTACCATGTTTAATTCTTCCTTCCTCCTTTCTATATCATGTGGACATAATATGTACATACTCGTACCTAGTGTTTGTGGGTTCTCTAAAAATGAAGGTTAGTCGATGGTGAATAATGGTGTAGTGCTGTAGTGAATACTGAAAAGTGGTTAGAGTTGTTTGTATCTATTGGGTCAAAGTCCATGTGGACATAATATGTACATACTCGTACCTAGTGTTTGTGGGTTCTCTAAAAATGAAGGTTAGTCGATGGTGAATAATGGTGTAGTGAATACTGAAAAGTGGTTAGAGTTGTTTGTATCTATTGGGTCAAAGTCTTCTATTTTCTCCTCCTTTATCCTCAGAAAACATTTTGAGTATTTTGACTTTTCCCACCGGCTACATCAAAGAAAGAAAGGGTAGGCTTTCACTACAGCACTACACCATTATTCACCATCGACTAACCTTCATTTTTAGAGAACCCACAAACACTAGGTACGAGTATGTACATATTATGTCCACATTTCAAATGAAACTTTCAAAGTAGGTTTAAGGCAGACCAGTAGGTACCTTTTATGATTCTTTATATTGTGGTAGAAAACGTACCTACCTATTGGATCTATTCTACTGAAGATATACCAGCAGCATGAATCAGTCAGCAAAATATAAGATGCAGTAAGGTTGGTAAGTAGTAGCTTCTTGTAGTTTTTCGTTTGAAATAATTCTGAGTCCATTATCAACTTCATGCTAGGAAGAGTAGAAAGCTTTTTATCTTGAAAGAGAAGTTTTGAGACCATTGACTCAACTTTGTATTGACTTTAAAGAAAAGAAAAATCTTCATTCAATCTTTCGTTCATTCGATGACGTCACTACGTAGTTATAGGTATCTTGGAAACTCAGCCAATGACTCCAAAAGAACACTTCCTATTGTTCATCCTGAAGGTCCAGCAGGAGTAGTGTGACGAAAAATGTTATAGAAACAGAACATTACTCCGTTTCCAAGATTTCTTGTCCTAAAACCTCAAATATACATTATCAACTTCATGCTAGGAAGAGTAGAAAGCTTTTTATCTTGAAAGAGAAGTTTTGAGACCATTGACTCAACTTTGTATTGACTTAAAAAAAAAAAAAGAAAAATCTTCATTCAATCTTGACAATCTTTCGTTCATTCGATGACGTCACTACCTATAGTTATAGGTATCTTGGAAACTCAGCCAATGACTCCAAAAGAACACTTCCTATTGTTCATTCTGAAAGTCCAGCAGGAATAGTGTGACGAAAAATGTTATAGAAACAGAACATTACTCCGTTTCCAAGATTTCTTGTCCTAAAACCTCAAATATCTACGTATAGGTACCTAACTACAGTGGATTTACTTCTAAACTTCAGATTTATACTTATTTTATCCAATTAGCCGATTTAGTAAGGTCTGTATGTATCTCGAAAATATACATATTTATAGTCATAGTCACTTTTATATCATACTTGGTAAAGGTTTACCTAGGTGGAACTTTTGGGAAGGGTTTTTCTTTTCCTTTAGAAAACTGGGTTATTCAAATTTATTGAAAAATCATGAAACCATTCTACCTACAGAGAAGTTTTCCTGTTTGTTTTGTATTTTTTTATATATATATATACATAATTATTAATTTCTAATAATAATCAGAAAAAAAGTTGTGGTTACCTATCAAATTTCGAAATTTAGAACTGTTCTCAATAGAATATTCATAAAATCAACTCTTTGTTCTCATTTCTCAATAGACAAGTTGGATAATTACATCAAACCTATTTATTTTCAGAATTTCAAATAACAAAACTTTAATGGAAAAAAAGACTCGCAACCTACATTTTCCTATAATGGAAGAAGTTGCCTGCTAGGTAGATGGTAGAAAGGAAATTTAATGAACGAAACAGAAGTAAAAATAGAAAATAGTAGGTTATGCGAGACAAATAAGAAGAAGGTTGTTTTAAAAACATGAAGGAAAACAATAGATAAGTTATTATTACAAAAATAAATTCACTATACATTACACAGACGTTTAATACTGTCAAGTTTTCTCTAGTTAATGTACTCGTATGTTAATTGTTAAATCATAAAGTTTAAAAATACTGGGGAAATCGTGAATTAATCTACTTCAAATAATAATTAATTTAATAATAATTTCACATTACAATCTTTCGGTTACTCAGAGGTAGATATGGTAAGTACATAAGTGTCTTCTCCAGAGGGTAAACATACATACTTACGTAGCATTTGTCATACCTTATGGTTTATGGTACATTCATCTACTCAGTCATGAAAAATAATCACCTCAGAGATTTATATTGGCACTGGCATAAATTACTCCCCGCGCACCCCATCTGATTTATTAGTTGTACCTACTTCATAGGTTTCGGTTAAACCACCATAAATCCTGTTTTCCTGTAGCTGATGATGCCTACATTTCATATTAAACTAAAGAACATGAAGTAGATTAAAAAAATATATGTAGGTATTATGCTTTTCCTCTTATATTATTATTTAAAATTGAAAATAATTATGTTTGAAAAGAAATGTTCCTAGAGATTTGAACACAACGTTCGTGTGGCGTCTAGTGGTAGTTGTATTCATCGGCCAGCTTCTGGTGGTACCGTCCTCCAGCCGTCTTCTCAAGGCCACTATCCTCATAGGCCACATCTCCCACGTCTCTCTTGCCAATACCAAACTATACAAATTTGAGCCCTATTGACTACTTTTCCTGTTGTCTTTATTGCTGATTCATTTATGACTGATTTGATTAGGCCTCAAAATACCTACCTCCATGTTGTACCTATATGATAATGACCCTATTTTTCCAATTATTTTACACCTTGCCTTTTATATTGACCATCAGCAATTTTATATTCATGTAGGTAGGTATATAAAAAGATAAAAACGGAAATGAAATGCAACAAAATTGCCTTTTATATTGACCATCAGCAATTTTATATTCATGTAGGTAGGTATATAAAAAGATAAAAACGGAAATGAAATGCAACAAAATAGGTATTTATTGCTACTATACTAGCTAGGTATTTTTATATTATTAAATTCTTGAATAGGTACCTTCATACCTACCTATCATCTAGCTTTTCCACTTTTCATGTGGGTAGATTTGATTGTAGATAATTATGATATAACCATATAACGAACCATTTATTATTATTTCCCATACGTCCAGATATCAGCCACCACACATGGTACTGCATTCAATGATACGTTTTAACTTTTTACTTTCTCTTATTTTTCTTGGTTTACGTAGGTACTTTTTCATTACTTCCTCGTAATAAATCAAGTAAAATAATGGTATGGCATTAAGTACCAAAGTGCCATAGAGTATGATTGAGAAGAAGAGACGGTTACTAGATGCAATAAATGGCAACATGTTATGAATCTCGGTCAGCATTTTTCAAAATGAAATGTGTAAGGGGTAAGGATGTCTTGCAAAAAATACATATAAAAGGTGTAGGTACACAACTTTTTTGCAAATGATAAATACTGTCCATAAAAATTGCAGCCATAAGGGATTGCAGGATACCCCAAGTGTTGGTACCTACATGCAGAGAATGAACAACTTTGAGGTATTATTACAGAGGGACATTTTACAACTTTTTGACTTATGAATTTTATTGTACTATACAAAGTAATCTTATACTTGGTTGTACCATAAAGTAGAACTTTCAATGTTTCAATGGAGCTAACTAGTAACCACTCGGTCAACAGGGAATAAAACAGGTTTTAATTCCAAGAAATGCACTTCTTCCTGATTTTGTTTGTTGAATTTCAAAGATTGTTTACATTGTTTGTGCAAACAAAAAAAGGGAGAGGGAAAAAATGCATCTTGGCGAATAATAATTTCAAGACAAGACAATATTAAACCAGCCTAGTTAGCTTGAAAAGTAGCTCGCCTGTCTTGTAAGCGCTAGGTTGCAAGTTTGATTCCCACCCGGGGTACACTTTACCATAAAACGAACAAGGTTCGTTCTTGGAACGACTGCTTTTTTCCTATCCTGTCCATTTTCTCGATTTCCGGAGATAAGAACTCCGTCGTTACAGTTCTCTCTATCAAACATAATCCCCCCTCCTTATTCACCCTCTCCTCTTATTCACCCTCTCCTCCTGTTTTTTCCATCCTCTCTTATTTCTCTCTTCTTCTTCTTCTTCTTCTTCTTCTTCTTCTTCTCCTCCTTCTTCTTTTCTAGTGGTGCATACTGCTGCGATATACCTACATAGGACTACATTTAACTTTAAGCTAAGTTTAGTTTTACAGGTTAATTAAGTTTTAATTATAAGGCCTATTAAAATTAAGATAAAATTGTACACACCAAAAGGTATCAATACAATAAAAAAATATTATTATTATAACATTCAACATGATGTCGTTTGGTATGCAACTTGGAACTTCATTTGCATTTTTCAATTTCGGGATTTAAAAAAAAAAAAAAAGAAAAATGTAATATAAAGTAAAAATCCAAGTTCTCTTGTCAACTTTCATCAGTCTGATTCCGAGAAATTCTGGGTTTGATTTCAAAGAAATCTAGAATGGAATAGAATCGAATAATTAAAAAATGAATAGATTGAAGAGTATCAACCTTCCACTAAAATTACAGGTAGGTATCTAGTCGTACATGTACATCACATGACGGAAAATAGAGAAAGAGAAAGAGAGAGAGAGAGAGAGAGAGAGAGAGAGAGAGAGAGAGAAATAGACATTAATTAAAGTCAATCACCTAGGATCCTAGGGGACTTTTCCACGAGGGAAGTGGTTTATTTTTCCCTTTTCAAGTTTTCGCCACACCCTCACTGGTTTTTAAGTTTTTGATGTTTTCCTGGGTTTTCCAATCAAGAATTTCCCCAGAAGAGTATCAACCTTCCACTAAAATTACAGGTAGGTATCTAGTCGTACATGTACATCACATGACGGAAAATAGAGAAAGAGAAAGAGAGAGAGAGAGAGAGAGAGAGAGAGAGAGAGAGAGAGAAATAGACATTAATTAAAGTCAATCACCTAGGATCCTAGGGGACTTTTCCACGAGGGAAGTGGTTTATTTTTCCCTTTTCAAGTTTTCGCCACACCCTCACTGGTTTTTAAGTTTTTGATGTTTTCCTGGGTTTTCCAATCAAGAATTTCCCCAGACCACCACCACAACGATGATCACACGAAAGACTGTTCACTGGTGCATATTAACCCGTCAAATATACGAGACCTTGTTTCGACTTCTGGGGTAAAGGGTCTTTCCTGTCCTATTTGGGCAAGCTAAACAAGGTATAGTAGATTCTGTTCTAAAAGACGTGAAATGTCTCTCTATTATATCATGCAATCAGCTGAAAGAACGGTGGGTAATGAGGTACCTTTGAGTAACAAAAAGAACCGCAGCCTGTGCCCTAAATCACCAAAGTATGGAAAAGTACCTATCTTACAAGTGTAATAGCCAATGGAAAAGCAGAATTTTGAATTTGGACGAATCATATCGAAATATGGAATTGTAAATACCTACTTTTCCATACTTTGGTGATTTAGGGCACTGTTATATTTAACCTTGGAGAAAAGGCTGTTTGTATACCGACAATTATTCACCCAAAATGTTCATCTCAAATAACGAAAGAGAAAAAGCAAAGAAATGACAAAGAGAGAGAGTAGAACTATTTGACGGTCTTAAATGACATATAAATAAGTTTGGGAGTGAGAGAGAAAATGAGAGAGAGAGAGATAGAGACAGAGAGAGAGAGAGACAGGGTAGGCTCATAGAGCCTATGTAATTTCAGCAAAGGTATGTGCCTACGTGGTCAATATAGGTAATTTTGAAGAAATCAAAGGAGTGAGTTAGGAATGTATTTATTTTCTGTCTAAATGTACCTACCTACATAGTAGGGTAGGCTCATAGAGCCTATGTAATTTCAGCAAAGGTATGTGCCTACGTGGTCAATATAGGTAATTTTGAAGAAATCAAAGGAGTGGGTTAGGAATGTATTTATTTTCTGTCTAAATGTACCTACCTACATAGCTAAAGGCAAATTTTCCCCAACCACATCAGTTATTTCAGCACAAACTTACTCTCTGGAAAAGTTAAAAAAGACATTCAGATATAGGTAACCTCTAATTTAGGTACGTAGGTAGGTGTAATTACTGTCGGCATTGTTTACTTTTCGGTTCCTTTTCAAACAAAGCCAGTTATTTCAGCACAAACTTACTCTCTGGAAAAGTTAAAAAAGACATTCAGATATAGGTAACCTCTAATTTAGGTACGTAGGTAGGTATAATTACTGTCGACATTGTTTACTTTTTGGTTCCTTTTCAAACAAAGCAGTCACCTACCTAGTCACCTACCTCACGAATTTTACAAATGATCGCCTCCTTTCTCCTTTACATGGGTCATCGAAAAAAAGGACACGTAACACGCACTTTGTAGCAAAATATAGGGTGTACCAATGAATGCTTAGTGGATTTTTCTGCGATTCAACTTGAATGGAGTAGAATTGTGAATTTGGGTTTAAAAAAAAAAAAAAATCAGAGATTTGTATAAAAGGTCAAAGGAAATTAATGAAAATTGTGAAAGGGAACCTATCTTGAGAACAGATCAAAGAAAATTGATCTTCTTCAGATAGGTTTTGCCATACCAAAAGAGGAAGATGAAGAACGTAGAGATGCTAGTATTTTCAAGATTTCTGATTTCTAATAGATAAGGTAGAAAATAGAAAAGAAGATAAATGGAAACTTTAGGTACCTACCTAATCTTCAGATAACCTTTTAGGGTTAGATATGCCGTATGCCCTTCCCTTAGACAAGAAGTTGTGACAATTCTATTGACGTGTTTGGAAATTTGATCCACAGTAGACGTATTACTTACCTACAATTATACAATTTATTTAAATCTAATTTACTTATTTATATTTCTTATACATAAATTTGTGAGAATTTTATTAAGTTTATAATAACTTTAGAACCATAACTATGATTCTTATAAAAAATAAAACTATATTATTGTTTTTATTTAAAAAATATCCATGGGTATGTCTATTTCTTTGGTGTTCTTTATTTAAGTTAATATCTCAGAGTATAAGTATACGGATTACTTATATAAAACTGTAACTTAAATATTACTAGGTAACTGGTAAGTAATGTTAACCTGTTTCTTTTTCCGAAGGAGAAGGTACTGCAATAAAGCACCTAACTCAGGACTGTAATGAGGGGGACCTTCAGGGTCCGGGGGCCCTGCCCCCGAGCCATTTTTTCTCCCATGTGCAGTAATATTCATTCATTCATTATTGTGAAAGGGAACCTATCTTGAGAACAGATCAAAGAAAATTGATCTTCTTCAGATAGGTTTTGCCATACCAAAAGAGGAAGATGAAAAACGTAGAGATGCTAGTATTTTCAAGATTTCTGATTTCTAATAGATAAGGTAGAAAATAGAAAAGAAGATAAATGGAAACTTTAGGTACCTACCTAATCTTCAGATAACCTTTTAGGGTTAGATATGTTGTAGCAAAATATAGGGTGTACCAATGAATGCTTAGTGGATTTTTCTGCGATTCAACTTGAATGGAGTAGAATTGTGAATTTGGGTTAAAAAGAAAAAAAAATCAGAGATTTGTATAAAAGGTCAAAGGAAAAATTGTGAAAGGGAACCTATCTTGAGAACAGATCAAAGAAAATTGATCTTCTTCAGATAGGTTTTGCCACACCAAAAGAGGAAGATGAAGAACGTAGAGATGCTAGTATTTTCAAGATTTCTGATTTCTAATAGATAAGGTAGAAAATAGAAAACAACTTAAAAGAAGATAAATGGAAACTTTAGGTACCTAATCTTCAGATAACCTTTTAGGGTTAGATATGCCGTATGCCCTTCCCTTAGACAAGAAGTTGTGACAATTCTATTGACGTGTTTGGAAATTTGATCCACAGTAGACGAGAAAATGTAAAATGTCTTCCCGAATTCTTACACAAAATTTCCATTCGAAAATTCCTAAAACTCAAACCAATACCATCAATCATTCTTTGGTGATCATTCTTCTTCCTCTCTCTCTCTCTCGTCCCCCCCTCTCTTTCTCCATCTTCCTCCCTTCCCCCTGTCTATCTCCCTTTTCCTCTTCCTTTCTCTCTCCTCCCTCTGTATCCATCCCTTTTTCTGTCTCTCTCCTTCCCTCTGTCTCTCTCCCTCTCGTCCCTTCTCTCTCCTTCTCTTTTTCTAATCAGTTTATTTACGTAGCGATAAAAATTTGTTTGTAGGAATTTTTCAAATCGGGCATACCTACTTGTCTGTCTACTCCTTCTTTTTTTAATTTAAACAGGTCTTAAATATTTTTCCCTAAAATGTAATTTTATTACCTATGAAATATATAAGACCTTGTTTAGATGACTGCGAGAGTTAGGGGACTTTTCAGTCCTATGCTGGTAGTATAAACAAGGTATATTCTATTCCTTATTTTCCTCTCTCTCTCTCCCTCTCTCTCTCTCCCTCTCTCCTTCTCTTTCTCCCTCCCAACGTTGGTACACTCTTATAAAAATATTAATAAACATCTCCTTCTCTTCTTTTCAAACCGTAGATACCTATGTACCTATATTTATATCTTTGAAGTGTGAAGTGTGATCGCCAATAAAGCAACATAAATAAACAGCTACGTCGGTACAGATAAGCTAATGAAGTAGCAATAATTTCCCATGAAAAGAAGTAAAAGGAAGGTACACAAAAGGAAAACGAGAAGTGGAAGGAGAGAGAGCTGTAAACTAGATCATGGAACGTCAAAAGAAATCAGGGAAAGAGCAAATAGTGTAATCATGAGAATACAGAATAAACGAGGAGAACAAAGGGAATTTGATGAAAAAAAAGAGGTCAGCGAAAATTGAGAATGCAGATTTGTATATGTATGTAGCTCTAGCTCTATGAGGTACCTACTTAGTTAGACAGGTGTGTAGGTAATTACCTTGGGTATTAGATCGGTATAAAATTTGGGCCGATTGCAATACTTTCTCGTTAGATAGGAGTTATTGGTTCTCATTTTCTCAATAGGTAAGTAGGTACTTATTTTATTAGAAATTGAATAAGACTATTAAGTAGGTACATACCTAGATACCTAAGTAGGTAGGTATTACAGGAATGTGAGTAGATATACCTAGGTATATAGTAAGTAGATATATGTAAATAAAGCTAATGAGTTGAAATGTAATACACCAATATTATCTGATGATGTTTTACAAGAGTTATTGGTTCTCATTTTCTCAATAGGTAAGTAGGTACTTATTTTATTAGAAATTAAATAAGACTATTAAGTAGGTACATACCTAGTACCTAAGTAGGTAGGTATTACAGGAATGTGAGTAGATATACCTAGGTAAATAGTAAGTAGATATTATATGTAAATAAAGCTAATGAGTTGAAATGTAATACACCAATATTATCAGCTGATGATGTTTTACACCTACTAAATATTTATTTCATTCATGACTTTGTAATACAAGGTGAGTGGGTGTTGCGTTTATTTTTAGTATTGCAGAGCAGAGTCTTTCCGTAGCAGATAGTATTTGCAGAAGAGCTGAATTTAGATTGTACAGTTTAGATTACAGTCAAAAGTTTAGTGTGTACCTAGGTAACTAAGTTGAGATTGTTTTAATTCTGGTGTTTTATATTTACACACCCCCATCACTTCCGTGACACACTAACATACACAATGAAATATTGTTATAATAGACATTAGGAAGGGAGGAAGGAAGAGGAGGAGAAGGAAGGAGGAAGAGAAAGCAAAAGGAGAAAGATAGGAGGAAAAAAAGAGAGAGATAGAGAGAGAGAGAGAGAGAGAGAGAGAGAAGAGAGAGGGGAGAGAGAGAGTGTTGGGGTTTGACAGAGGAAACTGTATACCTAACTGTAACTGCTAAGGTCTTATCGTCCCGAAATTGAAGAGAGAAGGAAGAGAGGATAGAAGAAAGCCAGCCGTTCCAAGAACGAACGTTATCGGCTCAGGATAAAGTCCGCCCCGGGCGGGAATCGAACCCGCGGCGCGAGAGAGTTAAAAAAGAAGGAGAATATTGTGAGCAATGCTTCCCAAGTTGAACCCTGTACAAGTCAAAGCACTTTCAAGTCCTATATTATAGCTATTTACATTGTAGAGTGTAACTTTCACTCAAAAATCTCAAAATGTATTTATTTTTAAGAGTGTTGGGGTTTGACAGAGGAAACTGTATACCTAACTGTAACTGCTAAGGTCTTATCGTCCCGAAATTGAAGAGAGAAGGAAGAGAGGATAGAAGAAAGCCAGCCGTTCCAAGAACGAACGTTATCGGCTCAGGATAAAGTCCGCCCCGGGCGGGAATCGAACCCGCGGTGCGAGAGAGTTGAAAAAGAAGGAGAATATTGTGAGCAATGCTTCCCAAGTTGAACCCTGTACAAGTCAAAGCACTTTCAAGTCCTATATTGTAGCTATTTACATTGTAGAATGTAACTTTCACTCAAAAATCTCGAAATGTATTTATTTTAGAACTATGTCGCTTTCCCACCCGGGCAGGAGAGTAACACAGAGAACTATGTCAATCTCAGGCCCAAGTTAGAGAGTGACACAAAGAACTATGTCGCTTTCCCACCCGGGCAGGAGAGTGACAGAGAACTGTCTCTCTCCTGCCCAAGTTAGAGAGTGACACAGAGAGAACTGTATCCCTCTCTTACCCAAGTTAGAGAGTGACAGAGAACCGTCCCTTTCTAACCCGGTCTTTAGCGTGACACAGAGAACTGTGTCCTTTTTACCTTTCCCACCCGGGGAGGAGAGTGACAGAGAACCGTCTCTCTCCTACCCGGATAATTGTCCCCTCCCACCAGTACTTATCACTATAGAGAATGTGAATCATCTATAGTGATAATGATGCCAGAATTGAATGCGGTGTTCAGGTGATCTTCAGGACTTTCTGTGGGAAGTCTGGAAACAGCTTGGCATATAATGGTCGTCCTCGGGCAAGATGTAGTCAGACATCAGGCACACAATCTGAAAAGAAGAATAACTGAATATTAGGCATAAAATTAACCCTGAGGTTTGGCAAAACAATAGAGTGTCCCCTCCCAACGGTACTTACCATAATACGCATTTATAACGCCAGAGTTTGCCAAGATTATGAGGTGAAATTCAGGGTCAGGATTATGAGGTGAACAGCTTGCCAACGCGAGTTATTGGTTCTCATTTTCTCAATGGGTAAGTAGGTACTTATTTTATTAGAAATTAAATAAGACTATTAAGTAGGTACATACCTAGATACCTAAGTAGGTAGGTATTACAGAAATGTGAGTAGATATACCTAGGTAAATAGTAGGTAGATATAATTATGTAAATAAAGCTAATGAGTTGAAATGTAATACACCAATATTATCTGATGATGTTTTACAACTACTAAATATTTATTTCATTCATGATTTTGTAATACAAGGTGAATGGGTGTTATTTTTAGTATTGCAGAGCAGAGTCTTTCCGTAGCAGATAATAGTATTTGCAGAAGAGCTGAATTTAGATTGTACAGTTTAGATTACAGTACCTAGGTACACCTAGGTAACTAAGTTGAGATTGTTTTTAATTCTGGTGTTTTATATTTACACACCCCCCTCACTTCCGTGACACACTATAATATATAGGTATACACAATGAAATATTGTTATAATAGACATAAATTGTTATAATATAAATTGTTATATTAGGAAGGGAGGGAGGAAGGAAGAGGAGGAGAAGGAAGGAGGAAGAGAAAGCAAAAGGAGAAAGATAGGAGGAAAAAAAGGTTGAGGTGTTGAGGTTTGACAGAGGAAACTGTATACCTAACTGTAACTGCTAAGGTCTTATCGTCCCGAAATTGAAGAGAGAAGGAAGAGAGGATAGAAGAAAGCCAGCCGTTCCAAGAACGAACGTTATCGGCTCAGGATAAAGTCCGCCCCGGGCGGGAATCGAACCCGCGGTGCGAGAGAGTTGAAAAAGAAGGAGAATATTGTGAGCAATGCTTCCCAAGTTGAACCCTGTACAAGTCAAAGCACTTTCAAGTCCTATATTATAGCTATTTACATTGTAGAGTGTAACTTTCACTCAAAAATCTCGAAATGTATTTATTTTAGGCTATTTACAGAGGGAAATATAAAACAAAATGTTTTGTAAAAAAAAAGTATTTGTTTTACAAGTCAAAGGGAATTTCGGTATCACTCTCTTGTGGTTGAGATCTCACATCAATTTTTTTTAAAGCCCACACTTTTCTTCCCTCCCCTTCCACCCCCTCAATATAAATTGCGAAAAACAAATTCAACTTTTCATTTATTTTTCTTGTTTATATTCGATTTGCTTCGCGTCTTTCTGTTTAATCTTTATCTTTTCATAAAATTACCTAGGTATGTAGGTTGTATTTAGCCTCCTACATCTATTTTGAATTAAAAAGGGACCCTATTATGTGACTGCTTCGGAAAAAACTCATTTTTGTTTTTTTTTTTTTTTTTTTTCTTAATTTTAGCGTTTTTTAAAAAATTTATCTGCTTTTCCTAACAAAAAGGTCAAAGGAAAAATTGTGAAAGGGAACCTATCTTGAGAACAGATCAAAGAAAATTGATCTTCTTCAGATAGGTTTTGCCATACCAAAAGAGGAAGATGAAAAACGTAGAGATGCTAGTATTTTCAAGATTTCTGATTTCTAATAGATAAGGTAGAAAATAGAAAAGAAGATAAATGGAAACTTTAGGTACCTACCTAATCTTCAGATAACCTTTTAGGGTTAGATATGCCGTATGCCCTTCCCTTAGACAAGAAGTTGTGACAATTCGATTGACGTGTTTGGAAATTTGATCCACAGTAGACGTATATATTACTTACCTACAATTATACAATTTATTTAAATCTAATTTACTTATTTATATTTCTTATACATAAATTTGTGAGAATTTTATTAAGTTTACAATAACTTTAGAACCATAACTATGATTCTTATAAAAAATAAAACTATATTATTGTTTTTATTTAAAAAATATCCATGGGTATGTCTATTTCTTTGGTGTTCTTTATTTAAGTTGATATCTCAGAGTATAAGTATACGGATTACTTATATAAAACTGTAACTTAAATATTACTTAGGTAACTGGTAAGTAATGTTAACCTGTTTCTTTTTCCGAAGGAGAAGGTACTGCAATAAAGCACCTAACTCAGGATCGTAATGAGGGGAACCTTCAGGGTCCAGGGGCCCTGTCCCCGAGCCATTTTTTCTCCCATGTGCAGTAATAAATATTTCAAAGTAAAATTACCCTTCTTCTTCGTTGCCAAGATCGGAGTTTAAATTTGGTTTAAGTTAACCTCTTCGATTAAAAAAATTGATTAGCTGAAAACTTTGGAATATTTTGAAATCAACCAATCAGGTTGCTTAACCCGAGAGTTAAACACTGAGTTTAAAATCTAATGGAGCAGTTGCAAATGGGTAAAAATTACAAATGGTCGATTCCTATGTAAAAAGTTGGGAAAAATCCAAATCTGAGGTCAAAACTCCGAAAAAATAACTGTAAAATTCAAATTTTATTTTCCGTTCTAATGAAAGAGTTCAAATATGTGTGATGTCAGACTTTACGCAGTTGTTTTTTTCGTCCGTTAGGTAGCGCTACTATGCAAGCGCGCTAATGGAGGAGCAGAAAGAAATGCGCAGAAACGTAGGCAACACATTAATGTGTTGCCTGCGAGGAAGCTTTGCTCAGGACATTTGATGTGACGTCATCGTGTACGGGAGCGTATGCCGTGACGTCAAAGTTAGCGGTATTTTTTAAATCGATTTATCTCGGGATCTAGAAGTCGTAGGAGAAAAAGAAAAGTTCCGTTGGTCCTCATTCTTCGTGCTCTATGACTTTGAAACATCACTCAAGTAAGCGCAACTGATCTATCGGAATGAAATCAATCAATCAGATTGCTTAACTCGAGGTCGACCAGGTTTGGATAAGTCCTTCTACGGGGACAGACAGAGTGACAGACAGACGACACCGAAGCGAATACAATAGCCCGTCCCTTATACCTTTTTATTACTATCGTAATAATAAAGGAAGGACGGGCTAAAAATACCCAGTGTAAATTTCATCGCTATCGGACCAGGCCAGAGTTGCAGCAAAGTTGATGTTCCAAGAAGCGTTCACAGCTGAAATGCCACCATGACCTGGGAACAAAAGAAAAGAAGTTTATTTCAATAATGAACACCAAAAAATAATACAAGAACAGTTGAAAACTGCTGTTTCGGACTTATTAGACCTCATCAGCTAGCCATAGCCCGAAATGTAACACAGATGATCCATGTTTCGTGGGCAGACTAGGACAGCTGTTTTCAACGTCCTGTAGAAACTTCAATTTACCTGGTAAACTGCCGTTTTACAGAAGTTTAGAACAACCGCCACCAATACCTGGATTACCAATTGCCTGACAGGATGCTGTCCCTAGAAAAGGTACCTGTCAGTCAACTGTGAATCCAGGAATTAGTAGAGGATAAGGAAGGATGAAGGGATTATTTTGGTACTCGATGATCAAAAAAGAAAATTTTGTAGGAACATTCTCACACACTGACATGAGAATCATATTGGGTTTACTCGCATGTAGAACACATAATTTACCGGTATCCCAAATGCCGTCAATTTGAAAAATGGAAAGCAAAAGGAATACCAAAAAAAACCTGAAAAAGAAAACGGATTAGTGACATCCTAACAAAGCCCTAACAAGTCCCTACAGGCCCTAACGTGTCCCTACAAGCCCTACCGAACCTGAAAGAGAAAATGGATTAGTTCAACACACAAAAGAAGCTCTATGAAAGAAAGACCATTTAGCAAAACAGCCATTTTCTCATAGATCTCCTCACATACATACGAGTAAACCCAACAGCTTAAAAAAAGTCCCACCACCACCCATGCTTTAGCATAACACAGTGTTGTGTCCCCTCCCCACCCATGCTTTAGCATAACACACAGTATTGTGTCCCGCCCCCCTAGTACTTATCACTACACAGAATCCGAAACGGCAGACTTGACCACGGTGTACCGCGGTGTAGCACATCTAGGTTAGGTTAGGTTAGATCACATCTCTTCAGGACTGCGGCAGAGGTACTTACTGCAGGAAGTCTCTAGTAGACATCTAAGCATTGCAGAATGGTCGCTCTTCGATGGATGTTTTGAGACAGACACTTCACGTAACGACCTAAAGCCGGCCACTCACGACAGGTTTTGCATGACAGTTTGGCCTAACAGGCCCATACTATATGGCCTAACAGGCCAACGTCCGTCGTACAAAACCTGTCGTGAGTGGCCGGCCTAAAAAGAACGACAGATCGGGTGGGATAGTGACACAGAGAACCGTGTCTCCTTTCCAACTGGTCTTTAGCGGAACACAGAGAAATATGTCCCTTTCCTACCCGGGTAGGAGAGTAACAGAACTGTCTCTCTCCCACCGAGTTAGAGAGTGACACAGAGGAATTATGTCGCTTTCCCACCCGGGCAGGAGAGTGACAGAGAACTGTCTCTCTCCCACCAGAGTTAGAGAGTGACACAGAGAACTATGTCAATCTCAGGCCCAAGTTAGAGAGTGACACAGAGAACTATGTCGCTTTCCCACCCGGGCAGGAGAGTGACAGAGAACTGTCTCTTTCCCACCCGAGTTAGAGAGTGACACAGAGAACTATGTCAATCTCAGTCTCAATTTGGAGAGTGACACAGAGAACTATGTCGAACTATGTCGCTTTCCCACCCGGGCAGGAGAGTGACAGAGAACTGTCTCTCTCCCACCCGAGTTAGAGAGTGACACAGAGAACTATGTCAATCTCAGTCTCAATTTGGAGAGTGACACAGAGAACTATGTCAGTTGACACAGAGAACATGTTCCTTGCTTTCCCAATCTCAAGATGCCGAGATGAGTGACACAAGCAACTTGTCGCAATCGAACTGCCCAAAGTTTAGAGAGTGACACAGAGAGATACTGTATCCCTTCTCTTTACCCAAGTTTATAAGGAGTGACAGAAACCTGTCCCTTTTCTTAACCCGGTCTTTACGTGACACAGAGAACTGTGTCCTTTTTACCTTTCCCCACCCGGGGAGGAGCATGACAGAGAACCGGTCTCTCTCCCTACCCGGATAATTGTCCCCTTCCACCAAGTACTTATCCACTAATAGAGAGATGTGAATCACTATAGTGATAATGATGCCAGAATTGAATTGCGGGGTTCAGGGATCTTAGGACTTTCTTGTGGGAAGTCTGGAAAACAGCTTGCATATAATGGTCGTCCTCGGGCAAAGATGTAGGTCAGACATCGCCCACAACAATCCTGAAAAGCAGAATAACGACTGAACTATTAGGGCCATAAAATCTAACCCTGAGGTTGGGCAAAACAATAGAGTGGTCCCCTCCCAACGTACTTACCATAATACGGCATTTTATAACGCCAGAGGTTTGCCAGATTATGAGGTGAAAATTCAGGGGTCAGGATTATGAGGTGAACAGCTTGCCAACGCACTGGTCCAGCTATAGCTTTCTCTTTGCCTTAGAATTAGACACTACTCCGCCCTGGTTATCCAGAGTTCCTCAGGGAGTATGCACTCGTTACTACTGCTGTAATAAACTGACTCTTGAGCAAAGATCTGGAAAAAATAACACTATTATTATTAGTTAACATAGGTAACGTCTGCTTTCGCCCTCCCCAGTTGGCACAAATGTATTATTCCTATGCCCCATTTTTTATCCATCACCCTCCAACAGCCTGATAACGTCATGAGTTCATCAACCTTCAACCAGCTGATAGTCATGAGTTCATCACCCTCAAACAAGCCGTATACATGAGATAGTCCATGACCCTTCATCAGCCTCAATCCAGAGTCATGATCCTCACCAGTGTATTCATGAAGTTACATTACGCACTCAACCAGCTGATAGTAATGAGTTCCATTACCCTCAACCAGCTGATAGTCATGAGTTCAAATTACCTCAACCAGCTGATAGTCATGAGTTCATCACGCCTCAAACACAGCTGATTAGTCATGAAGTTCATACCCTCAACCAAGCTGAATAGTCCATAAGAGTCCAATCCACCCTCAACGCAGCTGATAGTCATGAGTTCATCACCCCTCAACCAGCTGATAGTCATGATTCATCACGCCTCAAACCAGCTGATAGTTCATGATTCATCACCCTCAACTCACTCAACCAGCTGATAGTCATGAGTTCATTACCCTCAATCACAGCTGATAGTCATGATTCATTAGCGCTTCAAACCAGCTGATAGTCATGAGTATACGTTCCGTTCCGTTCCGTTTTTTTTTTTTTTGTTTTTTTTTTTTTTTTTACCCTCAATTTTTTCCCCTCCTAACCCCCTGGGGGGCATCAAGTATAAGGTCCATATCCCACCTGAAAGAGAAACCCCCGCCCAATCCTGTAAATAGGTAGTGTACTTTAGCGTTATGGGTACTCCCCTCATACGAGCAACATTAGGTATTTACCCTACCATACCGAAATTAGTGTCACTAATATTGACCATGTGAGGGGACTTATAACATTAAGCACTTATTCTACCTATTCCCCATCCAATGCTCACAGTGTTTGAGCCTCACACTATCTGATCTCTTTTCTCACCATTTTCATCATATTGGGTTTACTCGCATGTAGAACACAAAACACATAATTTACTTTTAGCAAAGAAGTAGTTAGTCCACTAAGTGGACTAACTACTTCTTTGCTAAAATAAATGTGGACTATCTGGCGGACCATCTTAAGTCGCTCAAAAAGCAGAGTGGTTTACGATTTTTGACTGTTTATTTCTAAAAAACTACAACAATAAATGCAAAAAAGTTTGTTTAAAAAAAAAAATACATCTCTTTTCTTTTAAAAAAATCAAAATTCGTTATTGTAGGGTAAACATAGGTTTCCCAGCAACTCTTGAACTTTGACTCCATTTTTCTCAAAACGGGTTTTTTTCACTTAGTCCACTCTGCCTCTTAGTGCCTCAACTGTACCTAATAATTCTCTCTTTTGTTTCCTTTATTTCATTTCATAAATTCCTGTAATTTTCGCCCCTGAAACGTAATTCTGTGTAATTTGAAATTTTGAATAATTAAGACCATTTTTTTCCCGCGTGCTTTGTTTCTGAGAAAAACGACATCAGTTTTCTGCGTTGGAGGAATAGAGAAAGAGAAGAAAGAGGGTTAGGTGTGATGTTTTAATGCTTCCTCCACTCGTAATAACTGAAAGGTAGGTAATAATAGGTAATAACAACAACTAACAGTCTACACTAGGAAGAGAAGATCTATGAAATAAGAACCAGTTTCTGTGGAGTTTTCCCCAAAATTGGCCCTTTGTTCATAGACCTTCTCAAATAGACATAGGTACGAGTAAACCCAACTACAAACTCGCTTTCACACACAAATTCTCCTCGAAAAAAAAATGCATTTAACTTGGCTGAAGATCCAAGTTAAATGAAGGCCATACACACACCCGCCACCAAACATTTATCCTACTGTTAATCCAGTCCGATGATTCCATGGTAATCCAATCCAGGATTCAATCCTTAATCCAGGATACTTGGTTGTCACACAGATCACTGCACTTTTAGCGAAAAAAAAAAGAAAAAAAAAATATATAGATAAAAATAAAAATGATTTTCAAATTTTAGGACGAAAAAGATAAAATTGAAAATGAACAAGATTTATTTAAAATTGATAATGGATAAGATTAAACTGGCAAAAATAGATAAAGAGGTTTAATGTGTCAAAATGTGCTAAAGGGATTTTTATATTAAATTTCAGCTTTCTAGGTGTTGTGGTTCTCGAGATAGAGCGATCAGTGTGTGAACTATGAACTGTGAATGGATCTCGTTCTTATAATATAAGATTACGACAATATTAAAGCCTTATATTATTTATTTACTTAAATTTATTTACTCATTTAATTTTATTTATTTATATGAAAATGGTGTCTACTGACAAGGACCTACTCAAAACTCATAGGTACTATCGAATACTCATTTACCCAACCCCCATTACCTGCTTACATGCCATTATGGGGTATGAGCCCAAGATTTCCCTCAACCTACTACCATCATAGAATGCTCTACCTGTATTTTTTTACATGCCACATTGGGATTTGAACCCACCCTATTCTAAAATATTAAACCTATTTGAGGACTTATTAGACCTCATCAGCTAGCCATAGCCCGAAATGTAACACAGATGATCCATGTTTCGTGGGCAGACTAGGACAGCTGTTTTCAACGTCCTGTAGAAACTTCAATTTACCTGGTAAACTGCCGTTTTACAGAAGTTTAGAACAACCGCCACCAATACCTGGGTTATCAATTGCCTGACAGGATGCTTCCAGTACTTTCCTAATAAAAAACCAACTTTCAACATTTCTCTACACGATTCCTGGGGTTCGAACCCAGTACTTTCCTAATAAAAAAAAACAACTTTCACTATGTCTCTACACGATTCCTGGGGTTTGAACCCAGCACTTTCCTAATAAAAAACCAACTTTCACTACCTATGTCTCTCCTAATAAAAAACCAACTTTCAACATTTCTCTACACGATTCCTGGGGTTCGAACCCAGTACTTTCCTAATAAAAAAACCAACTTTCACTATCTCTGCACACAATTCCTGGGGTTTGAACCCAGTACTTTCCTAATAAAAAACCAACTCTCACCATTTCTGTACACGATTCCTGGGGTTTGAATCCAGTAATTTCCTAATAAAAAAACCAACTTTCACTATCTCTGCACACAATTCCTGGGGTTTGAACCCAGTACTTTCCTAATAAAAAACCAACTCTCACCATTTCTGTACACGATTCCTGGGATTTGAAACCAGTACTTTTCCTGGGGTTTGAACCCAGTACTTTCCTAATAAAAAACCAACTCTCACCATTTCTGTACACGATTCCTGGGATTTGAAACCAGTACTTTCCTAATAAAAGCCTATTCAACTGGAAAAACATCACAATTCCCATTTCCAAGATAACAATTCCTCGTCAGGGGATCGAACCCTGCAACTTAAAAATAAATACTATTTCTTACATACCACACTGATGGGGTATTAGCCCATCTAGTAAAGACCCCTTATAAAAACCACTTTTACTATGTACTTACTGAATAATTAAAATCTACCTAAAAATTACCTACTTAATTTAATCAATAATTACCTACTTAACTCAATTTTACATGCCACGTGGCGGACCACGCCCATTATATTAAGACCACGTGCTACTCAATTTCCCATTTTTCCCATAACTATTTCTTAATTTCCCATTTTCCCCATTACTATTGTTACCCTTTAGATCTCTACTCCTACAAGCCATCCCTGGACGAAGGCATTTCATGCCTCCAATCCGTTTGAGGTACGTACCACCCACCCCTGGTACTGTACCCCGGGTGTGTCCCCTACGGGTAACCCACCCTTTGTCAGTAGACACCTTGATTTACTTACGTTATGAAAGCACCACACTAACGAAAACGAACGAACCGAAAAAATGTTAAATTGATTTTATATTGATTTTAAGTTGATTTATCATTATTGCGTTTTAAAAATTGAAAGTTGAAAAAAATTTAAATATCACAAAAAAAAAAAAAAAAAAAAAAAAAAAAAAAAAAAACAAGCAGGGTCCATCCCTCCAGGAATTTTTAAGCCCATATAGTGATTAGAGAAAATCAGTACCTATGTACCTACCTAATCTGTTTAATATTCAGTTTATTATAATTATTCTTGATTTGATATTTTGATTTTACTTTCATGTAATGATTTAAAATCAAGACTAGAACCCGTTCTCCCTTTATTCCCAATATAGTGTTCAAGTCACCCATCCAATTATTGGCCTTGCTCGGCGTAGCTTAACATAGGTGACGCTAAAACCGGTCTTAAATTATCGACTGAAGTGAAATCTAAAACTTGCTAGCCGATTCCAAATGCGTAGAAAGCTAAAGTTTGCCACGTAGAAATTTTCCTCGATTCTGATTGGTCCACGTGATTTTCGAGTATCGTATGATTCAAGCCGACTCCAGAGTTTACCCGAAATTTTGTCAGATGAAATTTTACTTTCTACTTTCTAAAGATTGATTATATTATAGTGCATTTATTTTTCCTCGTTTCTTTTGTGTGTTCTTTTGTTGAAAAATCTATCGAAATAGGATGGACTGACTATTGCGGGACTCAAAAATGTCTTTTCGAATTTTTAGTGAATTCGATCATCCCCCACCATAAAAGAAACACGGAAGATAATTTCTATTCTAGGTAGGTAGTTAATAAAACATGAGAGTTTGTGTATAAAAGTTGATAAGTACGTCCTTGTAGGCTGTAGGTACTCGTATCTAACAAAACGTACCTAGGTGTTCCTCCACTTTCCTCGACCTAAACAGGTATTGAACTCACGCCTGTCAGCTTACAAAGCACTCTGTAGCAACCCCCAATTATTTTGCTAATTACTCAGAAATAATGATTCTAGTGAACAACTAAGTTGAGATCGACCAAATTCACACATACATTCTCGAAATTATTACTTTCTAATTTTTACTTTCTATTTTCAAAGCTATCGATAAAACCAAAATCGGAAAGTGTGGAGTCGGCTTTAGACCAAGTTCAGCAGGTACCTAGCAAGGGTGCCTGAGAAACTTTCAAATTTTACTTTCCCACAAGCTCTATTTTTAGATTCTGATTTTCCTTGTTCGCACCAGTGGCGTGTGGTACTTTTGAGTTTTCACTGAATTTGTTTTTCATAGTGCATATATTATATTGTTGATTGTTGAGTTTAATAAAGAATATGTGTGACTGTGGTTCGAAACCCAGAAGAAGGATAGTAAAAACAAGGTACTTAACAGTACCAGAGGTTACATACCTACTAGGTACTTCTAAAAAGATCTAGCATTTTTTATCCTCTAAAGGTGTGTTCACACATAGTTGACGGCTGTCGATCGATGTGAATTTATTGTGAATCGATGTTGATCGACAGCCGATCGACTAAGTGTGGACACACCTTAAAACTGCTGTTTTTACTTCATCAGATTCTGGTGTTACGAAGTACCTACCTATGTAGTCTTCCTTGTTCGCACCAGTGGCGTGTGGTACTTTTGAGTTTTCACTGAATTTGTTTTTCATAGTGCATTGTTGATTGTTGAGTTTATAAAAAATATGTGTGACTGTGGTTCGAAACCCAGAAGAAGGATAGTAAAATTAGTAAAAACAAGGTACTTAACAGTACCAGAGGTGTGGGTTGTACATACCTACTAGGTACTTCTAAAAAGATAGCATTTTTTATCCTCTAAAGGTGTGTTCACACATAGTTGACGGCTGTCGATCGATGTGAATTTATTGTGAATCGATGTTGATCGACAGCCGATCGACTAAGTGTGGGCACACCTACTTCATCAGATTCTGGTGTTACGAAGTACCTACCTATGTAGTCTATGTACATTGTACATACGTAGGTGGAATGAAAACTTTGTTTCGCTCCGATTAAACAAGCTGGGCCCGCCCCTCCGGGAATTTTTTAGCAGAACTTAGTAGACCAGTAATAGCAATAAGTAGGTATCTATTTGACTGCCCCATCAGACTCAAGAGTCACAAAACACAAGATACCTACATGGAAGTCTCTTTTGTTCTACACTCTTACAATTTAAACATGTGATCATTATTCAAGCTACGAGTTTGAAACAAAAGAAGAAAGGATAATATCTACCTCTACGTACATAAGAGTGGGTATACGTATATACTTACCTATCCCCAAGTTGCTAGCTATAGTACCTTACCTATCCACCTACCAGGTACCAGGTCTGGTAGGTTGGTACCTACCTACCCAGTTTAAAGGTTCCTAAGTAGGTATACATATACTTACCAACCTCAGTGGTGCAGTTGTTAATGCGTTGGACTTTGGATCTGGAGGATGGTGGTTCGAGTCCAAGTCAAGTCATAAAATTTATCTAGGTGTAGATAATAATCGGGGAACGATATTAAATTTGTGACAAGCATTTAAATATGCAACACAATAATAAAAAAAAATCCTTTTTTTATACATATGCTTACTACCCGTTTTATATGACTATAATTCTATGTAAGTAGGTTTTATGACCTTTTGTGACGCTAAAGTAGGGGAAGTGGAATGAAAAACACGCGTCGGGTTCGCATCGCACCCACGTCGGAATGAAAAACAGACCTTATGTACATTGTACATACGTAGGTGGAATGAAAACTTTGTTTCGCTCCGATTAAACAAGCTGGGCCCGCCCCTCCGGGAATTTTTTTTAGGTAGTTTATTCTATCGTGATTAAAGAAAATCAGTACCTATGTACCTACCTAATTTGTTTAATATTCAGTTTATTATTAAGGACCTAAGCAGGCAGAACTTAGTAGACCAGTAATAGCAATAAGTATCTATTTGACTGCCCCATCAGACTCAAGATTCACAAAACACAAGATACATGGAAGTCTCTTTTGTTCTACACTCTTACAACTTAAACATGTTGTGATCATTATTCAAGCTACGAGTTTGAAACAAAAGAAGAAAGGATAATATCTACCTCTACGTACATAAGAGTAGGTATACGTAGGTATATACTTACCTATCCCCAAGTTGCTAGCTATACCTAGTACCTTAATATAATACCTATCCACCTACCAGGTACCAGGTCTGGTAGGTTGGTACCTACCTACCCAGTTTAAAGGTTCCTAAGTAGGTATTCATGTACTTACCAAATTTCAGAGGTGCAGTTGTTAATGCGTTGGACTTTGCATCTGGAGGTTGGTGGTTCGAGTCCAAGTCAAGTCATAAAATTTATCTGGGTGTAATAATCGGGGAACGATATTTGTGACAAGCATTTAAATATGCTTAACACAATTAAAAAAAAAAACCTTTTTTTTATACATATCTACTCGTATACTTACTGCCCGTTTATAAATGACTATAATTCTATGTAAGTAGGTTTTATGACCTACCTATACAACTGTAATAATTCTCTCTCTTTGTTTCCTTTATTTTATTTCATAAATTCCTGTAATTTTCGCCCCTGAAACGTAATTCTGTGTAATTTGAAATTTTGAATAATTAAGACCATTTTTCTCCCGCGTGCTTTGTTTCTGAGAAAAACGACATCAGTTTTCTGCGTTGGAGAAATAGAGAAAGAGAAGAAAGAGGGTCAGGTGTGATGTTTTAATGCTTCCTCCACTCGTAATAACTGAAAGGTAGGTAATAATAGGTAATAACAACAACTAACAGTCTACACTACACATGGTTAGCCCACCCGATTCCCACACGATTCTAAGTTTGTGTTCCCTGATTAACAATTAATAGGTACCTACCTATTTAGTCAATCTATTTTCTATTGACATCAACTAGCCTGAGTCTGGACCAGAAAAAGCTAACAGCTCACGATTGCCAAATGGTTACTCATCCAGATACCAACCACTTGTAACGTTGCTTAACTTCAGTGGTGTATCAGGAACAGCTGGTGTAGGTATCTGCCCCGTCTTAACTTTGCTCCGCTACGCTGCTGACAGGTTTGAGATATAAATCCCAAAATGTATTGCAATAAAATGCCTTCAAATTAAAAGAAAAATACAACCCCTGAAAACTATTTTTGCGATACTATCCGTTATGCAAACGGGATTTTCCCTCCTAGGGAAAAAAATCCCTCTTGTGCGCGCGCAGTTTTCGTTTTGTTTATTTGTATTCTAGCAACGGAAATACAAGAGTTCGTGTTTTTCGTTTTCGACGGACGGACGGATTTCGACTAACTTCAGTGGTGTATCAGGAACAGCTGGTGTAGGTATCTGCCCCGTCTTAACTTTGCTCCGCTACGCTGCTGACAGGTTTGAGATATAAATCCCAAAATGTATTGCAATAAAATGCCTTCAAATTAAAAGAAAAATACAACCCCTGAAAACTATTTTTGCGATACTATCCGTTATGCAAACGGGATTTTCCCTCCTAGGGAAAAAAATCCCTCTTGTGCGCGCGCAGTTTTCGTTTTGTTTATTGTTTATTTGTATTCTAGCAACGGAAATACCATGGAGGTATGAATATAAGAGTTGGGAAATACAAGAGTTCGTGTTTTTCGTTTTCGACGGATTTCGACTTCGACAGCTTCGACTTTTCGACTTCACTTCACTTCACTTCACTTGAACTTGTTCGTCAGAAAGAAAATTCCTGTAATCATGTATTTGGTGCTAATCTCTGTTTCATTATGGTGAATAGGTTTTTCAACGGTAAAACGAAGTCTATTGCTTTCCGGAACCATGGCCTCTTTGAATATTCGACAGCAGAAGTTAGAACAACAGGTAACTAAGGAATAAGACACGGTTGCTATGCATGTTAATAGTTCAACAATGACAGGATAAGATATGAAAATACTCATATTTCCAATATTAGTGCAAAGACATACCCATTATCTTTATTCTAGAAATGACAGGATAGCTATACATTCTAGAAATGACATGGTACCCATCCCATACTTTAGTGAACTAGAATTCACTAGAAAAGGAGGTTACAGACCTCTGAAAGGCCCAAAGCAGCTCAAGAACTAATCAGATTCCCTTTGATGTACATGCGTAGGTACTAAATCTTCAGTACCTATCTATTTATAGGTAGTATAATAAATGGGCAAGGGCACATAGAGCTTGTCTCATTGTTGAAATCCACTTTTGACTTCATACAGTTGTATGAGAATTTTCAAAATGATTTGGCATTAAGTCCACATGAGACTGTAAACATCAGTAGATAGTATAGATACAAAGGTTCAATTATTATTATTACCATTTTTATAAATGTCTCTACTTCTATTTTGATTCTAGAGGCAAATCATGGAGCAAAAGATGAAACTTAAAAGACAAACATCAAGTATGATTCAAGCCACAGACATATCAGGAAGGGGGTTGAGGCCTCTATCCTCATCATCTAGTCGAGAGTTTTATTGTTATAATGGACCTCTCCAATTTACAAGAACACAAGCCAGTACAGATACAAGTGATTATGGTAGTGGTTATCCGGACAGAAGCTCACAGGATGATGAAGATGATGATGACGATGATGAAGGTAGGTACTTATTGACCTAAAAAGCAGTGTGGCATACTGAATACCTACCTACCTACCAAAAGAAGAAAATTGTCATGTGTGACTTTACTGCCTAAAATTATTCACTGCACCTAATTAGGATGTGAAAGTGTTGAATGAACTACACACAATACAGTGGTTATCCGGACAGAAGCTCACAGGATGATGAAGATGATGATGACGATGATGAAGGTAGGTACTTATTGACCTAAAAAGCAGTGTGACATACTGAATACCTACCTACCAAAAGAAGAAAATTGTCATGTGTGACTTTACTGCCTAAAATTATTCACTGCACCTAAGTAATTAGGATGTGAAAGTGTTGAATGAACTACACACAATACATTTCTTTTTCTTTTTCTTTCAGAAGATGTCTATCTGTTGGCTGTTATACACCTGACAGTTTGACAGTTCTGTTTAGATTGGGGCCTAACCAAATTTTAAATTAAATTTTAGAGATGTGTGGTTTCCTATCCCTACCTAACAAATTATCAATTGATAATTAATTAACAATTCCTCGTCAGGGGATCGAACCCTGCAACTTAAAAATAAATACTATTTCTTACATACCACACTGATGGGGTATTAGCCCATCTAGTAAAGACCCCTTATAAAAACCACTTTTACTATGTACTTACTGAATAATTAAAATCTACCTAAAAATTACCTTATCAATTTATAATTAATTTTCTATCACAATCCAGGGCACAAGACCAATTTACATAAATGGTGGTTAAGCATTTGCTTCTTAAGAGGATTAAAAATTTGAAATTCTTATCAATTTAATTTTTCCCCAGATGACATTGAACAAGAGCTCAGTGACATCAGCCTACATCGTGGCTCTCATGTGATAAGTGATCCTGATGAAATTAACTCGGGCTCTCTCGTAACTATAACAACACCTGAGGATAGAAATTTGGGCCTTGTAGCACCTGAAGCTTTGTCTCAGCCATTCATTTATTCCACACCAGATGTAAGTTTACATTACCGACTTACTACTCAAGTATCTACCTACTAAACCTAAAAAAAAAAAAAAAAAAAAAAAAAAAAAAAAAAAGGGGGCCACTCCCCC
>NW_007378375.1:70419-72565 GCF_000475195.1 Diaphorina citri | reverse complement strand
CTTTAATTTGATATATAGGTCGACTAGGTTTGGATAAGTCCTTCTATGGGGACAGACAGACTGACTGACAGACAGACAGACCGACACCGAAGCGATTACAATAGTCCGTCCCTTATACCTTTTTTATTACTATTGTAATAATAAAGGAAGGACGGACTAAAAAACCTTTTGCAGCCACAATCATTTTTCTTCAGATGCTTTCTTCTTGTGTGTTTGAAAATTCCACATTCAATGGTGTAATATTTGCTACAGATACAGTTCCAAAGTCCTTGTTTCAATGTGGGAGTAAAAGGACCACAATGAGTTATAGTAAATTTACCTTTCAGTCTTGTCCTGTCAGTATAATATACATATTCTACTTTGTGAAACCTGTCAAACTCTTTTCCCAACGTATTAATTTTGTACCTACCTGATGATAAAATATGTTATTTCAGCCCATAGAAATGCAAGGAGAAGTGGTGGGTAATCTGGAGAGGTTTGTGTTGGAGCCAGCAGCTCAGAAAGTGTCCTACAAGTGTCGAATAACACGGGACAGGAAAGGAGTGGACAGAGGCCTATATCCCACATATTTCCTACATTTAGAACGTGACTACGGGAAGAAGGTAAGTCTTAATTTATTATCTTGGACTGCTCTTGTTTCCATTTTTTCATATTGCACTTTTATTGAATCCATTGATGACTAGTGGAATAGGTAGATTGAGTGTACTTAAATGGAAGTACCAAGTTTTATTTAAAGCAGAGAATTCTTGTTTAGAATTCCTATTCAGACACGGTTCACAGGCTTGATTCCTGCTGGGTTGGATTCATATTCTGTGTTTCTTCTCTCTTGACTTTCGGGCGTTACAGTTACAGTTCCCTCTAGCAAACCTCTTATGCCCGATCTTACCACAGGGAGTAGCTACTTTAATCGAGTAGCGACCAGTGGCGGCATTGCCAGTGTAAAAAGATTCTTGAAAGATGGAAATTGATTGCAAAAAAATCACTTAGTAATGCTGTGATATCCACAAAAACACAAATAAACTCACGATTTGATTTGATACTTACATAGATAATGGCAGCCAGCTCCTGTCTTACTTTGACCTGTTCATCTCGATCGAATATGTTAACTCTACGTCGTGATGACCCATTGTCATACACTGTGAATTGAGTGCCTAGCAGATTGGACCGGAGTTTGCCCACGAATGATTCGCCCTTCCGGGAGAGGTCGGTGGGGTCTGTCGAAATCAAATAGTTGGACGTGGTCGACTTTTTCCTTTTCCGCCCGGCCAAGAGGAAAATCTGGGGATAGAAATACAGTTGTGAGGGAGCATTCGCCCTTCCGGGAGAGGTCGGTGGGGTCTGTCGAAATCAAATAGTTGGACGTGGTCGACTTTTTCCTTTTCCGCCCGGCCAAGAGAAAAATCTGGGGATAGAAATACAGTTGTGAGGGAGCTTTTTTTTATAGAGGAAACTGTAACAACACAGGTTTTATAGTCCTGAAAATAAGACAGGAGAGGAGAAAGCTGGCTGTTTCGAGAACAAACTTTCTCTGCTTATGAAAAAGTCCAACCCAGCAGGAATCAAGCCTGTGAACCGTGTCTGAATAGGAATTCTAAACAAGAATTCTCTGCTTTAAATGAAACTTGGTACTTCCATTTACACTCAATCTACCTATTCCACTAGTCATCAATGGATTCAATAAAAGTGCAATATGAAAAAATGGAAACAAGAGCAGTCCAAGATAATAAATTAAGACTTACCTTCTTCCCGTAGTCACGTTCTAAATGTAGGAAATATGTGGGATATAGGCCTCTGTCCACTCCTTTCCTGTCCCGTGTTATTCGACACTTGTAGGACACTTTCTGAGCTGCTGGCTCCAACACAAACCTCTCCAGATTACCCACCACTTCTCCTTGCATTTCTATGGGCTGAAATAACATATTTTATCATCAGGTAGGTACAAAATTAATACGTTGGGAAAAGAGTTTGACAGGTTTCACAAAGTAGAATATGTATATTATACTGACAGGACAAGACTGAAAGGTAAATTTACTATAACTCATTGTGGTCCTTTTACTCCCACATTGAAACAAGGACTTTGGAACTGTATCTGTAGCAAATATTACACCATTGAATGTGGAATTTTCAAACACACAAGAAGAAAGCA
>NW_007378375.1:45631-68131 GCF_000475195.1 Diaphorina citri | reverse complement strand
GATAGAGAGAAGGAAGAGAGGTTAAGAGAAGGGGGGGGGGGAATTATAGTGTTGTTAGTATTATAAAGTAGGGGAAGTAGAGACGTCTGACTTGCCCTAGATTCCCCTTCCACTTTAGTTTCGAGACATACTTAAGCATTAATAAACAGGACGAATTATTTTATGCCATGAAAATTTTGAATTCAAAATGGGCATCAAAACAGACATTAAATGCCGCTTTTCTACTTTTCAAATCAGATAACTCGTACCCTTGGGTCTCGTTCTCTCTCCCCCTTCCTTCTCTTTATCCTTCCTTCTCTTCACCCTTCCTTCTCTTCACCCTGCTCTCTCTCTCCCTTCCTCTTAAAATTCGCATAGAAAATATCGTCACGTTCTGAAACAATGCCATCCTAGTTGGCTTGGATGGTTGCGCTTCTGCCTTGTAAGCGCCAGTTCGTGGGTTCGATCACTAAGAGGATTTTTCCTAAACAAATACCTTCTAAGGATTGTTCGCGGAATCTAATCTTAATGGAGCAGTTGCAAATGGGTAAAAATTATAAATAAATGATCGATTCCTAATTCTTATGTAAAAAGTTGGGAAAAATCCAAATCTGAGGTCAAAACTCCGAAAAAATAACTGTAAAAGGTCGAAAATTCAATTTTTATTTTCCGTTCTAATGAAAGAGTTCAAATATGTGTGACGTCAGACTTTACGCAGTTGTTTTTTTCGTCCGTTAGGTAGCGCCACTATGCAAGCGCGCTAGTGGAGGAGCAGAAAGAACTGCGCAGAAACTTATGCGCACAAACACATTAATGCGTTGCCTGCGAGGGAGCTTTGCTCGGGACATTTAATGTAACGTCATCGCCTACGGGAGCGTATGCCGTGACGTCAAAGTTCACGATTTACCGGTATTTTTTCAATTGGAGCTTTGCTCGGGACATTTAATGTAACGTCATCGCCTACGGGAGCGTATGCCGTGACGTCAAAGTTCACGATTTACCGGTATTTTTAAAATCAATTTATCTCGGGAAAAGTCGTAAGAAAAGAAAAATTTCGTTGGTCCTCATTTTTCCTGCTCTATGACTTTGAAACATCACCCAAGTAAGCGCAACTGATCTATTGAACTCTCATATTCTGTGTTTCTTCTCTCTTGACTTTCGGGCGTTACAGTTACAGTTCCCTCTAGCAAACCTCTTATGCCCGATCTTACCACAGTAGTATTTTCCACCACAGTAGTATACCAGAGTTCAGTAGTAAGATCAGCAATTTAAAAATAAATAAAACTATCCTAACCCGTTGTTTTGTATGTTTCATTTCAGGATACGAACGTACTTGGATTCAAAGGGCCTCGCAAGATGACCGTGTTGATACCTGGCATGACTCAAAGCTATGAAAGAGTATCCATAACGCCACTGGAAATCTCCGAAACTCTCATAGGTAAGACGAGCTAGGTATTTTTCTTCCTACCTCTGAAACCACATTTGTAGACTTTTTCAAGGATGCTTCACAAGAAAAAGACCACAAATGTATTTGAAACTTGGGTTGGAAGTCAAAAGACCAAGTAGGTATCCAACTAAATATAACGGTAAGAATAAGTAGTGCTTTATTTAGACTGTCAGCTTAGAACAAGTTGTTCCATTATACTAACAGTTTGTCCATTATACCAACCCTATACCAATCCATTATACATACCATCAATCAACAGAATAGAGTGTCTGTCCTATATAAACCTAACCAATGATGGATAAATCTTACTTACCTATTTCTTTTCTCCCAGAATGTTGGAACAGCAAAAACATGGACAACATCATCGAGTTGCACAACAAGACCCCCACGTGGAATGAAGATACACAATCCTATGTGCTCAACTTCCACGGACGTGTTACCCAAGCCTCGGTCAAGAACTTTCAAATCATTCATGATAATGATCGTACGTACCTCTATGTATTTTATTATTATTTTTTCCCTTCAAGTGGTTTTATAGAGGGAACTGTAACTGCTAACATAACGCCCACTCTGAGGCTTAGTTGTAGGGGCAAATAGCCCTAAAAGTCGTGTTTAGCTTATATGAATCTACGACCTGCTAAGGTCTTATCGTCCTGAAAGTAAAGAGAGAAGAAAGGATATTAGAAGGCCAGCCGATCCGAGAACGAGCCTGTTTGGGATAAAATCCGTTCTAGGTGGGAATCGAATCCCCGACCTAGCGCTTATAAGGCAGTTTTTCGTCAAGTCAAAATGACACTTAATTTATTCAAACTTGAATTTTAAGTACTAATTTCTTGATCCTCGTATTAAGTCCAAAGACTCCAAAGGGTTTAAATCTCAATCATTCCAACTTCGTGAGATGAACTATTTTAAGTTAAGAGGTTTGACAGAGGGAACTGCAACTGCCATGGTCCCATCGTCCCGAAATTGAAGAGAGAAGAAAGACAGGATAGGAGAAGGCCAGCCGTTCCGAGAACGAACATTATCCCATCAGGATAAAATCCGCCCCGGGTGGGAATCGAACCCGCGGCCCAGCGCTCACAAGGCAGACGCACTACCAACCAAGCTAAGTAGGCTGGCGATGAACTATTTTAGATATCTCACGGACACGGAAAGTATCCTAATATATTTTATTTTGATTTCAGCGGAGTACATAGTTCTCCAGTTTGGGAGAACATCCGAGGATGTGTTCACAATGGACTATCGTTACCCCCTATGTCCCCTGCAAGCATTCAGTATAGCCCTGTCTAGTTTCGACAGCAAGCTGGCATGCGAGTAAAAGTCAAGCGTATACCGTGTCAACTACTAGTCCACCTTACAAGTCGTGCCAATCGGCTGAGGTGTCATTTTATCAAGCCTAGTACATATATTTCGCACCGGGAACATTTGTATTGCAACAGTTGCCCATATGTTGTGAAACAAATGTTTTGAATGTTGAGCATCTTTAAAGAAAAACTCTATTACATACTTGAAGCCTAGAAAAAGGGTTCTGAATTATGACTGGAGGTGAAAAAAGTTGCTGGTGCAACAACTTTTCTGGATTGTTGAGAAACAATGTTTTTGGTAAAAATGTTGCTGGTGGCTACTAAGCTTAAGTTCTAGTTTTAATGCTGAATTTTGGCGCAAACGAACTACCGGCCGTTAAACTTCTAACGATTAGCATGTTATAAATTATAGCCATTTGAGATTAGGTAATTAAAATCTTAAATTAAGGAATGATAACAAATGCATATCATGCGCAAACGAACTACCGGCCGTTAAACTTCTAACGATTAGCATGTTATAAATTATAGCCATTTGAGATTAGGTAATTAAAATCTTAAAAAAAGGAATGATAACAAATGCATATCATAACTTAGAAACTTAGGTTGTTATTTTATTTTTCTATACCTACCTATTTTGTTTGCTTTTTTTTCATTTCCTGTTATTGATAACGTAAATTTATTACGAGATAGGCTCGCACATAGGTAATCAATTTATTTAGAAGCTTTTTCTTATACCGAAACCTTTGATTTGTCCTCTACAAATCTCTATAGTTGTCATCTCTATAGTGCTACCCGGAAGCACTTCAAATCCCTCCATTAAAGCTTTTCTGTGATCTGTCAAAGTAAAATGAACTTTTGAAGAGTAGGTAAAGGTAATTTTTTGTTTCTTTTGGATCGCACTAATAAAGGCGGGTCCCACAATCTAAGTTTCAACTTTTTTTTTTAGGTTTAACTTCCAAGTTTAAACCTAGATTGTGGTCTTAGCCATACCTAACTTAAGAACGGCTGACTTCTGTTCTGGTTGTATGATTTTTTTTTTTCTTAAATTTTTTATTTGATGACTCTTTTATATTTTACAATACTGTTCTGTTGAGATCTCATTTTTATGGTTTTAATTTTATGTATTGTACGTTTTTAAATCTTTATTTCCTTCTGTTCTTCTTTCTATTGTTTGTTTGTTTGCTCTCATCTATTTTAGTTGTATTTGTTCTACTTTTATTTCATGTCATGTTTTTTGTACATATACATTTCACTTATCAGAATAGGATTAGGCGGGTTCACCGTTTTGTCTAGAATAGAGCAGTTGCGCTTACTTAGGTGAGGTTTCTAATTTCTATGGATTAAGCAAACAGATTGGCTGACATTTTTGAAATAAACCGAGTTTAAACTGATTGTGACCTCGGCTATGAATGTTTTAAAAATATTTCTAAAGGTCTTTTGTTATCTGCTAAAAGCTCATTTTGTCTTCAAGATAACGCATTTGGTTTTCTAGCTGACTCTATGTTTAATAGAAATATTGTAGGTATTAGGTGTGTATTGGAAAAATATCCAAAATAATTCATCCAAAAACTTATCCTAACCGATTTTTTTTGCACATAATATAGCATATAGCCATAGGAAACTATCAAGTGGGTAATACCTACATGTGACAAATGTAGCTCAAAATTTCTGAATTTAACTTTTTCATTTTAATCATCTTTTGAAACTTTTTTTTTAGTTGTACCCGATACAAACTGATACTTGATTCCAGTATATAGCGAAACTCCTAAATCTACATAATTATTATGTTTATTTGTTCGTAATTCTGTTCATATTTAATCTAGTCTTTAGTTTAAAAATATAATTTACACCCAGTCTCATGTTTTTGTCTTGTGTATGATTGAAATCTTTTTTTATTATTATTATTTTGATTTTTTTTTCCAACGTAAAACGAGTTTTTAAAGGAATCAATTGATTTTCCCAGAATTTATACCGTCTAGGATTAACAATCTTCTGGAAACGGGATACTATAGTTTGTTGTTGTTGTTGTTCATCAATGTGGCAGCAAAAAAATAGGCATTGTTGCCAAACATGTCACATGTGCAATGGTAGAGAATCTTTAAAAGGGGAAGGTATATTATACAGTGCTTCCTCCGACAGTGAAACAAAGTCAGGTAAGGCAATATCCACGTACCTTACCTGTTCTGGAATCCAACCTCTGAACTTAGAGCTACCTCTGCATTTTAAATTGATCTCAGGTACCATAAGCTTTATACAAAACAATACAATAAAATAGTGAAATGAAAGATACTATGTTTTCACTAGACAAATAGACCTATCTTTCATTTTCCTATCTTATTACCTTCTAGGATGTTTTCAGAGCCAAAAGCCTAAGCATAAATTCTGAGACACCCTGTTTATTTAGACTCTTAACGTTCTAGGACTTTTCTCCCACTCTGTATGTTCTAGTTCTTTACGATTCGCGCGCTTTTCTTGTGGAATCATAACCGAGTTATCTGAGGAATCCTGGACTGAAATTAGATAAACCTATTTACGAATTTCTTTGTATTATCTTCCTTATTAAGTACCCAATCATACTTTATAAATTGTCCAAATGTGGACTAATAATTATAATTACCTATTTTAAATAAATTTCAGTCCATGATTCTACTTGAGAATTGAAATAAATTGCACACAATCAAAAAAAGAAAAAAAAATCGTGATTGCTCACTGCTCATCACATATATAATTACCTATTTTAAATAAATTTCAGTCCATGATTCTACTTGAGAATTGAAATAAATTGCACACAATCAAAAAAAGAAAAAAAAAAATCGTGATTGCTCACTGCTCATCACATCACACTGCACATCATATTGCACATAAGCAATAAGCAAAAATCTACGCCTGTGTTTCCTTACTACTTCTGAAGGTATCCATATCATGGGTATAGATGCACATCATATTGCACATAAGCAATAAGCAAAAATCTACGCCTGTGTTTCCTTACTACTTCTGAAGGTATCCATATCATGGGTATAGAACAGGCTTGTCCAACCCAACTCGGTTTTTTTTGCGGCCCGCCAACTCTCTACCTTGGTCTCTTGCGGCCCTCGGGTGCCCTAAGGTTGGACAACCCTGGTATAGAAAAACTGGATAACTCGGTTTACTCGGCTATAATTCCACATTCCACTAGAAAACTAACTTTACTACTGAACTACTGCCAATGTGCCAATAGTTATATTAGTTATCAATTTAACGCTAGGACCCAGCTGAATTCTATAGAACCCAAGTGAAAGAATTAACGCATGCGCATAACTCTTTACATGAACTCAATTCCTCAGGCTGTGTTTATGTACAGATTGTACAGGGCTGAGATAGGCCATTCTCGGCCTTTCTTGGCGTGTGGAAAATGATTTACTTTTTTAAAATGAATTCATTTTTTACTTTTTATCTCTAGTTTGCACGTTTATATTATACTTTCCATTTAAATTAGATATTACAAACAAGCGAATTACAAAGCAAACAAAAATAAATATAAAATAAATTTGATAAGGAGAACCAAAAAGGCAGATATATTTTGCAGAACTTCAAAGATTCAGAACAAAGGGTTTCAGCAGTGGTAACTTAAGCAAGGATAGCGTGGGATTGTTGGGCATTTTTTCTAACCCTCTGTCCCGGCGGCAATTTTTAAAATTTATTTTATAATCTCTTGGAGCACGTTTATATTATACTTTTCATTTAAATTAGATATTACAAACAAGCGAATTACAAAGCAAACAAAAATAAATATAAAATAAATTTGATAAGGAGAACCAAAAAGGCAGATATATTTTGCAGAACTTCAAAGATTCAGAACAAAGGGTTTCAGCAGTCATTATATATAAGTTCTGTGGGTCAACTTGATAAGGAGAACCAAAAAGGCAGATATCCACTCCAATGCAAAACTGTAGAAACAATATCCTATCTCACCTCGTCCGAGCTCATCTCAGCCCTGTACATAAACACAGCCTCAATATGACTCCGACATTCCGAGCCGAGAACCGAGAACAGCTGAATGAATTGAATGATGGAGTCAGTAACTTCTTTGTCACAAGTTCGTGCAAGGCGTTGTGCGTATTTTTTCATATACAAAATATTATTATACCTTGTTTGTTTATCCTACTGGGCGAGAACCGAGAACAGCTGAATGAATTGAATGATGGAGTCAGTAACTTCTTTGTCACAAGTTCGTGCAAGGCGTTGTGCGTATTTTTTTTCATATACAAAATATTATTATACCTTGTTTGTTTATCCTACTGGTATAGGACTGAAAAGTCCCTTTAATCTACACATTTTTACAAATTAATTTAGAAAAGTTCGTCCTGTGATAACCCCTTTCTAGAGTTCTTGGGGAATTTTTTGTGATGGATGGAATTTTAACGGATCTGTAGATGTCATCTGGGTGAAATTAAGACTATAAGACTTAGTAGGACCTCCGACCTTGGCCTAGTCCTGACCCAACCATTTAGTCATAGCTCCGAAATGAAGAATTTGAGTGGGGTAAATAAAGGAATTTTTAATTGTATTAAGCATAAATGCTTGTCACAAATGTCGTTCCCCGCTTAATGCACTACGCTAAATTTTTTGACTTGACTTGGACTCGAACCACCAACCTCCAGATCCGAAGTCCACCACGCTAACCACTACTCCACTGAGGTTGGTGAGTGGGGTAATAATAATTTATTATTAATTATTATTATTATTATTATTATTATTATTTTGTCAGGATTGATGGTTTTGTATAGAATTTTGATAACAATGATAACATTCTAACCTCAATTTTTTAAGTGTGCCTAAAATAAGAGGCAGATGCCAAGCTCTATTATGATATTATGAACAACACACTGATACGAAGTTCTAGGGCTTATGCCACAAGAGTTGGGATTTTTTTCTATGGTCCTTTTAGTGGACGCGCACTGAAATTTATTTATTTTACATGTTTTTTCCCCCTTTGTGGAGAAAAGTTCAATTTTAAAGGGCGGCGCAGCGGCGTGCCGCTTCTAACTCTTAACGTTCGCGCGCCCCCCGGCACGCTTAATATTTGTTCCTCTCGAGGCCTCAGACTTACAGATGATAATCAGTGGGTCCTGTATCTATCTTTGTACTAGAAACTAGAATGAATCATCGATATTATAATAGAAAAAAAATCTGGTGTCAACATCACTCGACTTTCTATTACATTTTCGAAATTACATATTGTATATAAAAAAAATCCCGAGCCACCAATAGGTACAATGGCGGCCGATTTTTAGTGATTTTTATTTTTTTTTTTATTTTATTTTTTTATTTCAAAATACTCCCCGTGTAATAAGGAATCATTTAAAGTATCAACAATTTTTTAGTCCGATGCATTTCAAGCATACCTAGAGCTGGAACTTGGCCTGGCGCACTGGGTGAACTCAGATCAATAACGTACAAATACTTTCTTAAGGGTTCAAGTCAATACTCCGTTGAGGCCGCTTATATTAACATGGCCCCTTATAACTTGTTTATTTTCTCTTGGGTGAGGGCTAGTCGAGGTTTGGAGCTTCGTTGTGGACGCCTGCTAAAACTAGACGTTATCTGTTATCTGTATAAATAATTCCACTCGTTCTATAAATAAATATTTCCACTCGTTGAGAAATCACATTGATTATTCTATTTTACGTTATACGAGGCCTCACAGAGCTATGTATCGCGTCAATGGCGAAGGTCATCTGAATGGGAGTAACCCCGCGAATATATTTCGCAAATTACCTATTCCACATTTTAATGAAAATTAATGAATGCATTTATATTTTTATAATACCTAGTTATGATCGTGAGTTAACGGGCATAGGTCGCTTAGATTGTGTGCCCAAATATTTTCATTCAACCTGTACACAATACATGAAATGCTCAGCCATCGGTTGAAATGGCAAGCCGTGATACCTTTTGCGAGAAGACAATCAATGCCCCTCGAAAACAAGCACACAAAAGGTGCATTTTCATTTCGGGAAACTTTCGGAAATTAAACTGATTCCGATGGCCCCCCATCTTGTACATTTTCCCACTTGCTGTTTCAGGAGACATCAGGAGTAAAATCAAAGTTTTCAGCAGTCAACGAAAGGTTTCTAGGACGACCTTTCGGATCACAGATAAGACATCCAATGACAATATGACGGTTTAGATTCCTGTCGACCATGCTTAAAACTTGTGTCCTCTGGTTGATTAGCATTCTGGTAACATGCCACTGCGCGACGGGTAAGTCCATTTAAACTCTTTTAGCCGGGTGCCGGGTCGCGGGATCGATTCTCGCCCTGGCCGGATTTTATCCTAAACAGAGAAGGTTCGTTCTCGGGACGGCTGACTTTCTTCTCTCCTGTCTTCCTTCTATCTTAACTGTAGGGACGATAAGACCTCAGCAGTTTAAGTTTGTTCTCAAACCTCTTAAAAAAAAGTGTCAGCGGGCGATGCTCGGAAAATGGACAGCTTTTTGCATTGTATATCACTATGTATACAAGCGTAAAGTTTGTGACAACGACAGAGCTGTAAATGGTAACCAAGGCTAAGGTTAACAGGTGACCGGCAAGTATTTCATTGATGATGTCATATTTAGAAGAACGACTTTGTATGACCGCGATAGTATCTAGCAATAACCGTGACAAGTATCAATATCATCTCACAACCCGCACCATTCCGTCATTAATATGCGAGATGAGGCTTGAGAGCAAATGTGTAGGTAGGTACATATTAAAGGCTTCCATTAATACTAGGTTCCAAATATGGTTTAAAAGGTTGACATTTAAGTAACGATTTTGAAGATAAAAAAAATTAAAGTTAGTCTGACCCATAAGTCCTAGGGCACTTAGTAAATACATCCTTGGCTTTTGAACGGCCACGTGGTACCGCTCCCCTATCCCGAATAAAATTTAGTTAGGCAAAACGTTTTTCCCGTGATTTGATAAATTTTCCGGCAAGTTAATTAGTTCACGCCATGTCCCCTGCATACATAGAACGTATACATAGAACATACATAGAAAGTACATAGAACATTACATTGACATAAATACATAGTTTACATAAAACATAACATGGTTAACGTATAGTCAAGAGCTAAAATTTCAGGAGAATTTCCATTTTCATTCCTTTAGACCCGTTGTACATTAGAAGCGTAGACAAGCAACTTTTTGTAGTGCGTAGTCTCTGATCTTGAAATTTGTCGCGACGACCTATGAACTCAAAGCGAGAAAGTTTTAGATAACACTTCAGTCGATCATTTAAGACCGGTTTTAGCGTTACCTATGTTAAGCTACGCCGAGCAAGGCCAATAAATGGATGGGTGACTTAAACCTTATATTGGGAATAAAGGGAGAACGGGCTCTAGTCTTGATTTTAAATCATTACATGAAAGTAAAATCGAAAAATCAAACCAAGAATAATAATAAACTGAATATTAAACAAATTAGGTAGGTACATAGGTACTGATTTTCTTTAATCACGATCGAATAAACTACGGGCTAAAAAATTCCCGGAGGGACGTACCCAACTTGTTAATTGTTTTATTTTTCATGGATTGTGATCATGATCAAGGGTGCCGGGAGGCGCGCGAACGTCAAGAGTTCGAAGCGCCGCGCTGCCCGGCTTATTTTAACAAAAAATAGAGTTTTTTGGTTTTCGGCATTTTCAATTTTTCGCCCATTTATCTTACAGGAAGAGGAATGTTCATTGATAACATGAAGAGCCCCTTTTTTGACTCGTTCCTTTTGATAAAAAAAAAGAGTCGTTAAAAGGGTTGCTTCTGATATGCCTAAACTTTGGTTCAAAATAGGTAAATGTGGGTGTGTTTCAAAAATCCTCATTTTAACCTGTTTTTACGGGTTTTTCAAAACGGGTTTAACCACATTTACCATGCTAGAGGAAGGACATTTCATCTGTAACACCCCACAACACGACCTTAACACTTCAATAACTTTTGAACAACAAAAATCTAAATAATCTCCAATGTCTAATCAGAAACATAAGAGAAGGAGAAGAAATTTCCTCTCCCTTAATAGGTCATTTCTACTTTCCTCTCTCATCTAGTTGCAAAATAGTAGCATGCCAGAGGAAGGACAAATATCTGGGGACACACCTTTCACGTCCAAAATATACCAAAATTTGATTTAAAAAAAATAATAATAATAATAAACAAATCTTTATGTTTATAAAGCTTTGCTTTAGCTATTGTATACAGTAAAATTGAATTAACTATTTTTAAAGGCAGTATACTATAGGTATTAGTTTGAAAAAATCAAAAACTAATTGCGACAACGTAAAAGACGGATATTTCAGTGTTTTCTCTGTTCATAACTTGAAAAATAAACATTTTTATTATTATTATTTTTGTTGGGCCAATTGCAAAACAATGTGTACTTTCTATTAAACGGGTTTAAAAATCATTTTTACTTTCCTCATCCTATAGAAAGGAAAGTAATGTAATCGGGTCAAAATTTTGATGGTCAGTTTTTAGTGCCAAAACACGTTTTGAGGTCCCTAGAGCCTAAATCCAAAGTTTCAGCCATTGGTACGTGTGTGTGTCTGTCTGTAAACAAAATATCTCGAGAACGGTAAGAGCTAGAGACTTGAAATTTGGTATGTAGATGTCAAATGTGACAAGGATGCGACACGAAACTTTTGGTAAAGATCAGTGCAACGGTTGGCGGCATTTTACCGCTTTTTGGCGGTTTTCGGTGTAATTTAATAATATATTGGGAACGGTATGAGCTAGAGACTTGAAATTGGGTTTGTAGTTCACAAATGTGACAAGGATGCAACTCAAAACGTTTGGTCGAGATAGGTACTGCGGTTGGCGGTTTTTGACCGTTTTCCGCTTTTTGGCGGTTTTCGGTGTAATTTAATAATATATTGGGAACGGTATGAGCTAGAGACTTGAAATTGGGTTTGTAGTTCACAAATGTGACAAGGATGCAACTCAAAACGTTTGGTCGAGATAGGTACTGCGGTTGGCGGTTTTTGACCGTTTTTTGGCGGTTTTCAGGTATACCGACTAAACGGTTAGAGATATTGTAAAAGTTTGGCTATAAGAACAAGAACACCCAAAATAAGCATCATTCAATAGGATGATGCTTATTAGAAAGTCGTGTGATGTTCTCACCAGATTTTTCTTCTTTTACTTCTACTATTCTACTGTTTAGTCTTTAGTCAGTCAGTTAGAGATATTGTAAAAGTTTGGCTATAAGAACAAGAACACCCAAAATAAGCATCATTCAATAGGATGATGCTTATTAGAAAGTCGTATGATGTTCTCACCAGATTTTTCTTCTTTTACTTCTACTATTCTACTGTTTAGTCTTTAGTCAGTCGGAATTTCTCGCTTATTCTTCCAAATTGAGTTCGCTTTTAAACTAATCTCCTCGTGCTAAGATAAGATAGCGCTGATGATGCATGTAACTTGTGACCTAAATAAACAGCAGGCGCGTTTAACTATTAAGACAATTGCTGCTTCTTATTTTCATAATTTACTGATGGCCTAAGGCCTAAGGAATTCGCTTTGAATCACCTCGAAATCTTTTCGTACATAATATGACAAAACCCAACGAAAAAGCTTTTGAAGATCGCTCGGATCTTCGAGCTTAGTTAGGAAACAGCTTAAATACCTTGTGTATCCTGCTCGAATGAGACTGAAAAGTCCCTTTACCCCCGCAGTCTAAACAAGGTCTCGTGTATTTTATGGGTTTAACAACATAATTCATAATGTAGATCAAAAGACTTTGCTTAGTCATGCCTCTAAGAATTCAATTGATTTCTTTTCTTCCCTACTTTCAGACAAGTCTCACATGTTGGCTTATGAACCAGCCACCAACATATTCACCACTGCCGACAGTGATGTTGTGATACCCTGTAAGCCCACTGAACCTCGCATCAATGTCACCCTCGAGGATGTAACTGGAAGAGAGGTAAGAGACAACCCTTTATCCTTTAGTTATTAGGTCAGGGCCCATCTTTGCAGCCCAGTAGTTAAGAGCTCTGACTTTCAATCCGGAGATGCTGGATTCGAATCTTGACCGGGGCAAAAATTTTATGTATCTTTGACTTCCTACATTTGTAGGAGAAGTTTTTCAACTGTATGCTGAGAAGTTAGATTAGGTGCAATTAATTTCCATGCTCTATTTCTTAACAAATGCATCAGTATAAAGTGTCCACCTTTTCATATTTAATTTCTTGGTTTCTTTCTACTAACAAATGTTTTATCATCATTCATTTTGGGTAATGGCTCATTTAAAAACCAATATGTCTATGGATATTATAACCAATTTAACACTTTTCAATACACCTAACCAAACAAATGGCTGTGGCAACTAACCTTACTTTACGTTCACCCTATTGTGGATTTAAAACTGACAAGGGTCAACAGATATTTTTTATAACTTGAACGTCGAAATAAGTAAAATGATGGTATTTTGTCGAAGCTAGTAATATGGTAATCAGTTTTGTTTTATGTGACTTGGGATTTACATAAAATGGTTCTGTTTGAAAGTGTAGGAGAGTATTGCATTTCCCGAAAAACTCCTAAACATATGTTACGTATGTATTAGCTTGAAACTATTACCCAACAAATAAAATCCATTGTGAAATGTCGCTATCTCCTCACCCGTTACTTAATTTTGAGATTTCATTTCAAAACCAATCGCGCTCTCCTTTACTTTTAAATTTTTCGGTGTCAGAAAACCCATTTCAATTCCAGGGCTGGTATGGAAAATCTCACATTAGTTTCTGTCTTGTTCATGTTTCTTGCAACATTTTGTTGCATGCAAGTCAAACATTACGGATAAAACCCCACAATCATATCACGTGCCATGTTATTTAGCCCATAAGATACGTGTGACCTTGTTTAGACTGCTGGGGTAAAGAGACGTGTTCTGGGTAACAGGGAAGCAGTATAAACAAGGTCTATTCTATTCTATTTACTTGGTAGCAAAGTATTGGGATGCACGAGGGAAAATGACCTAATAGTCAACTCCGAGCATTTGAAGGTAGCAAAGTATTGGGATGCACGAGGGAAAATGACCTAATAGTCAACTCCGAGCATTTGAAAACAACAACAACAACAACAACAACATATAACAGCCACGGGAGTACGGGCAATATGAATGCATCGCTCTTATGTAACCCTGTTGATTAACCAAATAATCGTAGTAATTATTTGTACTTACCTAACTAAGTACCTAATTTATTTTAAGTTTATTTTAAGTTACTCTCTGGTCTACAGTCTTATATTGAAAAATCGCTCTTATGTAACCCTGTTGATTAACCAAATAATCGTAGTAATTATTTGTACTTACCTAACTAAGTACCTAATTTATTTTAAGTTACTCTCTGGTCTACAGTCTCATATTGAAAGATATTTTGGCTTTTTCTCGACGTAGCGTAGATTACACGAAAATCGTCTATAAATGAAGCAGGGTGTATAGAGTGGGTGAGTTAGCAGAGAGTTACCATTATTATTATTTATTATTACTCTGTTCTAATGTCAGTGGAATACTCACTGATTGAGTCAGAGTCTAAAACACTATTGTTCAATTCTAGAGGTATAGGCAGTAAAACGTGTAACTTACGCTTCCGCTCCCTCTTCTAACCCCCCAGGTACGGGGAGTTAGGATCTGACTGAATAGTCCACTGAAAAGAGTAGTTCCTTTATAACTAACTCACTAATTCACTATACGTTCATACGTTTAATAATAATATCACTCACTCTGTACACATCTCTAAATTAGTCGAAATCTTTTCGTACATAATATGACAAAACCCAACGAAAAAGCTTTTGAAGATCGCTCGGATCTTCGAGCTTAGTTAGGAAACAGCCTCCATACACAACAAGGTTGGCCCGTCCCTCCGGGAATTTTTTAGCCCGTACTGCCCGTAGTTTATTTGATCGTGAATTTTTTAGCCCGTAGTTCATTCGATCGTGGTTAAAGAAAATCAGTACCTATGCACCTACCTAATTTTATTCAGTTTATTATTATTGATTTGATTTTTGATTTTACTGTCATGTAATGATTTGAAATCAAGACTAGAGCCTGTTTGGCTTTTTAGTTTTTTGGACAAAATTTGCACCACCACTTTCGTGTTTCTGGTAAAAATACCTTTAATTTGATATGTAGGTCGACCAGGTTTGGATAAGTCCTTCTATGGGGACAGACTGACAGACGACACTGAAGCGAATGCAATTAATAGCTCCTATACCTTTTTTTATTATTGTCGTAATAATAAAGGAAGGACGGACTAAAAAGCCCAATCTGAGGCTTAGGTGTAGGGGCTAAATAGCCTCAAAGGATGGGTTAAGCTTCTACGAATACTTGTAAGATCGCGCCTGAAATCTTTCCTGCGGCTATATTTGTACTTTTTTCATTGTTGACAATGATGATATTATTGTGTTCTTTGACAATGGTACAATTGTGTCTGATTGATCCTTAATACTTCGTTTGTACATTAGACGCTAACAATAGGCACTTCGTTTGAAGAATCGAACGAACAATCTCTGAAGTTTTGAGCTAAGTGCCCATTAGCTTGACATTAATTTGTCGTTCGGTATTATATGTCATTTTTAGGTTGGGAAAATCTCGAAGAAAAATCAAGAACAAAATAGATTTTAAGAACAAATGGAAGAGAAATTTAGAACAAAATAGTAGAGAAATTAAGAACAAAAAAGAAGAGAAATTCAGACCAAATCGAAGAGAAATGAAATAGGTACAAAATAGAAGAGAAATGAAGAACAAAATAGATTTTAAGAACAAAATGGAAGAGAAATTCAGAACAAAATAGAAGAGAAATTCAGACCAAATCGAAGAGAAATGAAATAGGTACAAAATAGAAGAGAAATGAAGAACAAAATAGATTTTAAGAACAAAATGGAAGAGAAATTCAGACCAAATCGAAGAGAAATGAAATAGGTACAAAATAGAAGAGAAATGAAGAACAAAATAGATTTTAAGAACAAAATGGAAGAGAAATTCAGACCAAATCGAAGAGAAATGAAATGGGTACAAAATAGAATAGAAATTAAGAACAAAATAGAAGAGAAATTCAGAACAAAACACCTAGAAGGGACATTGACAAAATATAGAAAAGAAATTAAAATATTCGCCAGCGTAGTGAACTTGGACGGTAGCGCGCTTTCCTTGTCAGTGTTAGGTCGCGGGTTCAATCCCCGCCCGGCGCGGCGTGGCTCAAACTTTATCCTAAACAGATAAGGTTCGTTCACGGGAACGGCTGGCTTCATCCCATCCCATCCTGTCCTCCCTCGATCTTCGATTACGGAACCATAAGACCTCCGTTGTTACAGTTTTATCTATCAAGATTGGAAAATCTAAAATCTTGAACTATGGGTGGTATGGAAAAAAAAAAAAAAAGATTGAGGAATTATTGATTTCGAATTTACGGCTACGCCCAAGTAGGTCGGCGTTGCAATATGAGTTCTCTAACGATGTACGAGAGTATGAGCCCTTGGTACCCTCCCTGGTCGAAAATACAGGCAAAAATAACAAATGAAAACACTTCAGTTCAGATTCACATTTAATTGATTTGTTTCATTGCTTCAGTTCACATCGATCCAAACTTGGAGTATTTCATTCAGGCAGCAGGAGGACATCTCACTCTGAGCTGTCGAAGTACCGAAGAGGTCACATGGGTCCACAAGGACTTTTCCGCCATCGAGGTACAACTATATTTTTTTTTATTTATATGTGTTATAAATTTATATAGGTACCTATTTTTATATCAATGATAGTTATTAATTAATTTAATAAACTCGAGTATTTTGTGAAAAAAGAAGAAGAAGAAAAAGTTAAGATCGAAAGCACGGAAGAGTCCGAGCCATTCTTTTTATATGTTCTGTGTAAGGAGAAGTTATTTTTCTTTTTGAATGCGTTCGATTTTTTTTTTTGCACTGAAGGAGCGAATCCGTGATGAATGCTTTGGGATTTTTTGCACTTTAACATCTGGCGAAGCGAATTCATGGGAGCTTCATATGAACCGCTGAAATTGGTGGACATGGGACCTGTTGCATGTGCATGCTTCACTATACTACAGTTTTCATCAATGATACTACATACACTATTTTTTTATTTGAGAAATTTAAACACGGCCCTCAGTCACTATTTTTTTATTGGAGAAATTTAAACACGGCTGGTAGAAATTTAAACACGGCCCTCAGTCCGGGGCACCCCTTAAGTGGAGAGAGGGTGCTAGGAATCCCCCCGGTACCAACCACAACCAGTGAGAATGTGGACACTGAAGGAGCCCGAGAATTACACACAGAAGATAATCTGGCGTCCCTACATAGTGACATCGTCACTCAATCCTTCAAGATCTCAACAAATGTGAACAACCAAAATGTAACATCTCGAGACGATGTTCTTTTTTTTGACAGGATAAGTAAGTAAGTATTGGAGAAAGTTGCTTGGTATGCTCGCCACTCACGCTGAGACCGTCTTAACGTGTGTGGCGGAAAAGACTTGAGAATTAGGTATCGCAGACCGTCTGACAGACGGTCTTAACGTGCGTCGCGGAAAAGAAAGTCTGTCAGACGGTCTGCGAGACCTGGGTCTCAAGCTTTTTCCGCCTCACACGTTAAGACGGTCTGACAGGTCTGTGAGACTGCGCTCTGTCAGACAGTCTGACAGACAGGTCTGTGAGACCGCGCTCTGTCAGACGGTCTCAGCGTGAGGTAGGGGCCTTTAATAACATGGGTCCATACTGTACTAATTGCTTGCTATGCGGCATTATAAAAATCCTTTTACTAGCATGCTTATTGAATACTAATCATAATCAATTTCGAAACCGGCTTGTAACAGATACCTAGATAGCATATCAATCAGTCATGTGAATTCTTCACTTCTGTTTAACTTCAAGAAGAGATCGTTGACATAATTTGAGGAATAGTAATTTGGTACTCACTACTTTCTCCATTATTTGAAGATCAGAAGATTCGTGTTCAATGGGGGATTCCCATTGGGAATACCTATTATGTACTCCTATTAGTAAGGATTCTATTGGTTAGAATTTTACCTGCCTCGGTGGTATAGTGGTCAAGACGCTTGCCTGACGATCAAGAGGGCGTGGGTTCAATGCCAGCCGAGGTATGGAATTTCATCCTCAACATTGTTTGAGAATTTGACACATTAACAGACCAGAAATAAAAATATATCTGCAAAAATGATCGAGTTATGTTTTTTTGAAATCAATACTAATCCGTTGGCGGACCCTGTACTTTCCAGCTTTTGAGCAAATTACCTAAACATGCATGCCGTGGTCCGGATGAAATTTCCCCTTTGCGGCTTTGCTATTTGTTTCCTGCGCTCAAGTACTCGCTCCTCCTCTGACCCTTATATTTCAACGTTCCCTTCATAACGGAACCCCCCCCCCCCCCCCCAGTGTCTGGAAGCAGAATACCTTCCGCCCAACGCAAAAATAAGTACATGTATATCTCCCACTAACAATGAAAATATTAACATGAGCCCCACACTGCCAGCTTAGTAGTTCAATGCGATCATTCAAGGGCAAAAATATCAAAATAGACCCGGACGGTCCCGGACCTGCTAAGAATAATCTCAAGATTTATAAACGCAAAGTTTGCTGAAATTTTTTATTGTGCTAGGTAGCTCTTGGAAATGAATTGTATGATAAAACCTGTGGTGAACAAATTTTCCTCGAATTATTGCTTCAGCATTGTGGCTCGCTTGGCAACAGTAATATTTACTCTGTCAGCACGAAAACGATCTCAGTCAGCAAAAACGATCTCAGTAAAGTGTAGGCATTGAACTATTGCCATGCAGCATGATATGTATGTAAGGCCAGCCACTCACTATCAGGTACATCTGATCAGGTCACCTGAACATGTATGCCTGACACCTGTTGAGCACACACAGAATCAGGTAGACCTAACAGGTACAGCTGAAAAGGTCCGTCTGTCAGGTCTACCTGATACCTGATGAGCACACACACTATCCGGTGGACCTGATCATTTGTACCTGTCGTCAGGTCTGATAATGAGTGGCTGGCCTAAGTGTATCTATGATTGTACATATTTCATTTGGAATATTAATTACCTGAGTGTGCTTGCTTGAAATTATTGTGTATAAAGAGGGTGTTGCCATAGATATAGAATAGCTTTACAAAAAATTGGCAATTTTTGTTCCGCTCCATATACTTCGTACATATTGTTTTTAGAGGGTAAAGGTAGAAACCCATACCATCACGTCATGTGATAGTATTGTGGCTGTCCTGAACGGTTCCTACAATATTATGGGAAAACTTTGAACTATTTCTTTCTGACTCCCCATGACTTCACGTGACGTGATGGTAGTAGTGTTTCTTCCTTATCATGCTCATAGGCTCGTCCAATTGCCCCTTTATTAGAGATAGCCAGAGAAATTTTCTGAACCAATTACTGACGTGAGTGGGGATCACCAGAAACGCGATTCAGGGCGACTTGCGGCTTCAACCTTTTTACTGAGAGAGTGTGATTCAGCCACCCATGTACCCAGACTTTACACCAAGAATGCGAGGAAATTGAAGTTATTTTTGATCTCCATAGTTAATATTTGCCATACCATATCGTCGTATGCCATAAGATAAACTTACGAGTATTACCGATCTTACGACTCAAGGTTGATGCTCTTTGATATTTTAGAGGGTTTTTGCAACCAAAATTGGCGTCCCGTTAATTGAACTCTCTGACGTTATTTGTGGATAACTCCTTTCTATACATGTGCAGAAACGATTTGTCAAATGTGTACCTAACGTGAAAAATTTCAGTTAACGGGACGCTAATTTTGGTTACAAAAACACGCTATTGAACGGGACAATGGTTCCCTCTGGGGTGAATTTTAAAAAAAAAAAAAAAAAAAAAAAACATTGTCACGGGAAACAACATATGAGACACGGAACTCTGGGATATCAACTACGGGTGTTCTTCTTTTCTCTCCACAGTACAAACCTCCTCAGGTGGACTATGATCCCAAAGTGGGTTTCACGTTTAAACACGTCACCATGGACGATGAAGCTGGATACTATTGTAAGGCTCCTGACACAAAACAGTCGTTTAAACTGAAAATTACCGAACGTAAGTATTTACCTTAAAGGAAGAATAAAAATGAGAAGAGACCGCACTGAGCTCATTTGCTGAAGGAATTTTAATTATGTTAAGCATAAATGCTTGTCACAAATGTCGTTCCCTGCTTAATGCACTAAGCAAAATTTTTTTATGACTTGACTTGGACTTGAACCACCAACCTCCAGATCCGAAGTCCACCGCGCTAACCACTACACCACTGAGGTTGGTTCATTTGCTGAAGCCGACAAATTCCTCTTTGGAGTTGGTGCTGCCACCACTGACTCCACGTCAGTGACTCCACTTTCCAAGGAGTTTCCGTATCCCTGACTCCACTTTTATCTCTTTGTTTTGGCTTCAAAAATCATTTTGACTTCCATCTAGGAAATACATGATTGAATACATTTACATTCACACCTAACAATATCGTGGCCTGTCATTCTTTAATCACGATCGAATAAACTACGGGCTAAAAAATTCCCGGAGGGACGGACCCAGCTTGTTAGTTTTTCCTCTACATTACTCTACAACTACCTGAAAACGGCTACTTTCTCGGTGGCGTATAATATCTCTTAGTAGCGCTGTCAAACTGTTCTGACTTATCAACATAATGGGGGATTATCTTTTTCTTTTAATTACTATGCATACGGACATACAGAGTTACAGACGTTCTAATCATTTTTAAAAATGTTTACCAGACTTCAATCCGTAAAGTGAAATTATCAAGAATGTATTTTACTCATATGTTGAACATTTTTTTGAGTGTCGGCGTCTTATTTACTCTGTCAGCACGAAAACGATCTCAGTCAGCAAAAACGATCTCAGTAAAGTGTAGGCATTGAACTATTGCCATGCAGCATGATATGTATGTAAGGCCAGCCACTCACTATCAGGTACATCTGATCAGGTCACCTGAACATGTATGCCTGACACCTGTTGAGCACACACAGAATCAGGTAGACCTAACAGGTACAGCTGAAAAGGTCCGTCTGTCAGGTCTACCTGATACCTGATGAGCACACACACTATCCGGTGGACCTGATCATTTGTACCTGTCGTCAGGTCTGATAATGAGTGGCTGGCCTAAGTGTATCTATGATTGTACATATTTCATTTGGAATATTAATTACCTGAGTGTGCTTGCTTGAAATTATTGTGTATAAAGAGGGTGTTGCCATAGATATAGAATAGCTTTACAAAAAATTGGCAATTTTTGTTCCGCTCCATATACTTCGTACATATTGTTTTTAGAGGGTAAAGGTAGAAACCCATACCATCACGTCATGTGATAGTATTGTGGCTGTCCTGAACGGTTCCTACAATATTATGGGAAAACTTTGAACTATTTCTTTCTGACTCCCCATGACTTCACGTGACGTGATGGTAGTAGTGTTTCTTCCTTATCATGCTCATAGGCTCGTCCAATTGCCCCTTTATTAGAGATAGCCAGAGAAATTTTCTGAACCAATTACTGACGTGAGTGGGGATCACCAGAAACGCGATTCAGGGCGACTTGCGGCTTCAACCTTTTTACTGAGAGAGTGTGATTCAGCCACCCATGTACCCAGACTTTACACCAAGAATGCGAGGAAATTGAAGTTATTTTTGATCTCCATAGTTAATATTTGCCATACCATATCGTCGTATGCCATAAGATAAACTTACGAGTATTACCGATCTTACGACTCAAGGTTGATGCTCTTTGATATTTTAGAGGGTTTTTGCAACCAAAATTGGCGTCCCGTTAATTGAACTCTCTGACGTTATTTGTGGATAACTCCTTTCTATACATGTGCAGAAACGATTTGTCAAATGTGTACCTAACGTGAAAAATTTCAGTTAACGGGACGCTAATTTTGGTTACAAAAACACGCTATTGAACGGGACAATGCTGGGGGCCGCGAGTGTGTTGCAAACTTTACCGAACAACTTGAAATTTGATGAAATATTTCAAGTTAAGTTTTTTTTTTCCTTTTAGGCGCTTTAACTATGTGTTACAACATGTCGTTCGCGCCGTAGGTTAAGTTTATACGTAGTGGAATACATATTTTATTACCAAAATGTCCAACATTTTTCCAGCCAATCTACCTTCACCGGAAATCACAAGTTTCATAGATGATGTGATAGTTGGAACTACTCTAGACATAACATGCACCGCATCCTTTGAGAAAGAATTCGATGTTCGGAAACTCTATTGGGATTGGCCTGCTAACAAACCTGGGGTAATCAGTAATAGTAATAATTGTGCTCTATTTATTTTTCAAATGTTTATTTTTATTATTATTATTTTAATTATTATTTAAATTCACGGGTGCTACCCATTAGTACAGCAAGTCCCTAACTTAAGACTACAGTAAAATTAAACAAATAACAGAGTTTAACATGAGAATATGAACATAACAGTAAAAATTTGACCCGATTACCTACATTACTTTCCTGCCTATAGGATAAGTAAAGAAAAATTAAATTTTAACTTAGGCTAGAGTGACAGCACACTACCACTCGTCCATCCAACCCCTCCGGAGCCAATCAGTATGAACTTATTTCCTCTTTAACTTACCTAGTGTTTTTATTCAACAAACGGACTGATTTTGGTTTAGCACTCTCTGACTTTGAGTTGAGAAGTTGCGGGTTCGATACTCAAATGTAATAGAAAGTCGTGTGATGTTCACACCAGA
>NW_007378375.1:41211-45621 GCF_000475195.1 Diaphorina citri | reverse complement strand
TAGGTACATAGGTACTGATTTTCTCTAATCACTACGGGCTAAAAAATTCCCGGAGGGACGGACCCTGCTTGACTATAAACACCGAGTATACGTATACCAGCCTGAATTTCCCTTGCTAAAGAAATAGCAAAGGCTGAGAGGGAAGGGCATCCACTCGTAAAATTTGTAGCCAAAACCAAATGTCAGCCCAAAGCGATCACCCTAGTTAGGACTGATTGAGAGGCTGACGAAAAATGCCGACCCCGTCTGTACACGGGAAAAGGTGAAGAAAAAGAAGAAGATCAAGAAATGTCTGAAGTTAAGCAGCGTTGATCGTGGTTGATATCGGGATAGATAATCACATCTGGGCAATTGCTTTTCCCGACCCCACTCAGCTTGAGCGAGGTTAACGGTTATGTTAAATAAATAAAATCTAATCTAAATCATGATTTATCTGTGGTGAAGCTGAGAACTTCTTCACAATTTTTGTGGATATCACAGTATTACTAAGAGCCTCCTGTACTATTTCTAACATATCTATATTTTTTCTTTTTACTCTGGTAATGCCGCCACTGGTCGCTACTCGATTAAAGCAGCTACTCAATTGTCCTCACGAGGCTGAGTGCACCCCGAACTCCAAGCACAGAGCCGAAAAAAAACCTCGGCCCCGCCGGGAATCGAACCCGGACCTCCTGCGTGCAAGCCTAGTGTGATACCCACTCGGTCACGCAGGTTGCTCCTACCTACGGTTATGTCAAATGCCCTAAATCAATCTTTTGTTTCTAGAGGCTGGAGACTCTGGATTCTTCGTTCAGGCCACCCGAATTCGAGCAATACAGGGACGGTGCCAATTATGTTACCAACCTCACTATCAATCATTTAACCTACCTCCATGTCGGACCCTACATGTGTCGGAGCACTACTCATAACAGCTCTATATACATCTTTATCATTGGTGAGGTTCAGTACTTACTTACTTACCAACCTCACTATCAATCATTTAACCTACCTCCATGTCGGACCCTACATGTGTCGGAGCACTACTCATAACAGCTCTATATACATCTATATCATTGGTGAGGTTCAGTACTTACTTACTTTCCTTGTCCGGAAAACCCAATGTCAACGTCAAATATTATGCCAGTGTGTTGCAGTCTTGATTGCGGTTTCATTGACTGCTATTAGGTCTCGTTGTGTACAGGGTGTCTGAAGATCAGGACAGATCAGTAAGTAAGCCATATCCTGGTTCAGTCAAATGACAAGATAGTTATGTGTTGCAGTCTTGATTGCGGTTTCATTGACTGCTATTAGGTCTCGTTGTGTACAGGGTGTCTGAAGATCAGGACAGATCAGTAAGTGGGCCATATCCTGGTTCAGTCAAATGACAAGATAGTTATTAGAATAGGACAGAATATACCCTGTTTATACTGCAAGAATGAGACTGAAAAGTCCCTTTACTCCCATAGTCTAAACAAGTTTGAGGATGGTGGTGGGTTTACGGGTGGTGCCGTACCTAAGTTAAAGCAAGGTAAATTTACCTTCTGACAGGCGAATACCTTGTGTATCCTGCTCGAATGAGACTGAAAAGTCCCTTTACCCCCGCAGTCTAAACAAGGTCTCGTGTATTTTATGGGTTTAACAACATAATTCATAATGTAGATCAAAAGACTTTGCTTAGTCATGCCTCTAAGAATTCAATTGATTTCTTTTCTTCCCTACTTTCAGACAAGTCTCACATGTTGGCTTATGAACCAGCCACCAACATATTCACCACTGCCGACAGTGATGTTGTGATACCCTGTAAGCCCACTGAACCTCGCATCAATGTCACCCTCGAGGATGTAACTGGAAGAGAGGTAAGAGACAACCCTTTATCCTTTAGTTATTAGGTCAGGGCCCATCTTTGCAGCCCAGTAGTTAAGAGCTCTGACTTTCAATCCGGAGATGCTGGATTCGAATCTTGACCGGGGCAAAAATTTTATGTATCTTTGACTTCCTACATTTGTAGGAGAAGTTTTTCAACTGTATGCTGAGAAGTTAGATTAGGTGCAATTAATTTCCATGCTCTATTTCTTAACAAATGCATCAGTATAAAGTGTCCACCTTTTCATATTTAATTTCTTGGTTTCTTTCTACTAACAAATGTTTTATCATCATTCATTTTGGGTAATGGCTCATTTAAAAACCAATATGTCTATGGATATTATAACCAATTTAACACTTTTCAATACACCTAACCAAACAAATGGCTGTGGCAACTAACCTTACTTTACGTTCACCCTATTGTGGATTTAAAACTGACAAGGGTCAACAGATATTTTTTATAACTTGAACGTCGAAATAAGTAAAATGATGGTATTTTGTCGAAGCTAGTAATATGGTAATCAGTTTTGTTTTATGTGACTTGGGATTTACATAAAATGGTTCTGTTTGAAAGTGTAGGAGAGTATTGCATTTCCCGAAAAACTCCTAAACATATGTTACGTATGTATTAGCTTGAAACTATTACCCAACAAATAAAATCCATTGTGAAATGTCGCTATCTCCTCACCCGTTACTTAATTTTGAGATTTCATTTCAAAACCAATCGCGCTCTCCTTTACTTTTAAATTTTTCGGTGTCAGAAAACCCATTTCAATTCCAGGGCTGGTATGGAAAATCTCACATTAGTTTCTGTCTTGTTCATGTTTCTTGCAACATTTTGTTGCATGCAAGTCAAACATTACGGATAAAACCCCACAATCATATCACGTGCCATGTTATTTAGCCCATAAGATACGTGTGACCTTGTTTAGACTGCTGGGGTAAAGAGACGTGTTCTGGGTAACAGGGAAGCAGTATAAACAAGGTCTATTCTATTCTATTTATATAACAGCCTTCTATTTATTCTATTTATATAACCCCTAATGAAAACAATTGAAGAGCAGTCTCTTATACAATATGAAAAACTCAGAAAGCGGGCCCTTTTTGCTTCCCCAGAGGATTTCTCGGGACAGCGGGACCAGGGGCTCCAAAGCGGGACTGCCCCGCCGAAAGCGGGACGTATGGTCAGCCTAGTTATCCTGCTCGAATGGGACTAGTACTATTTTATTTTAGAAGCAATTATTATCTGCAAGCAATTATGAACGCAGAACATTTATTAATATGTCCTGGCCTTTCAAACAACGACAACTTGGTAGCAAAGTATTGGGATGCACGAGGGAAAATGACCTAATAGTCAACTCCGAGCATTTGAAAACAACAACAACAACAACAACATATAACAGCCACGGGAGTACGGGCAATATGAATGCATCGCTCTTATGTAACCCTGTTGATTAACCAAATAATCGTAGTAATTATTTGTACTTACCTAACTAAGTACCTAATTTATTTTAAGTTACTCTCTGGTCTACAGTCTCATATTGAAAGATATTTTGGCTTTTTCTCGACGTAGCGTAGATTACACGAAAATCGTCTATAAATGAAGCAGGGTGTATAGAGTGGGTGAGTTAGCAGAGAGTTACCATTATTATTATTTATTATTACTCTGTTCTAATGTCAGTGGAATACTCACTGATTGAGTCAGAGTCTAAAACACTATTGTTCAATTCTAGAGGTATAGGCAGTAAAACGTGTAACTTACGCTTCCGCTCCCTCTTCTAACCCCCCAGGTACGGGGAGTTAGGATCTGACTGAATAGTCCACTGAAAAGAGTAGTTCCTTTATAACTAACTCACTAATTCACTATACGTTCATACGTTTAATAATAATATCACTCACTCTGTACACATCTCTAAATTAGAACCTGAAAACGGCTACTTTCCCTGTCGCGTATAATATCTCTAGTAGCGCGGTCAAACTTTCTTGACTTGGCGGGGCGGAGCGCTACCGCGCTCCTTAATTAACAGAGAGTTACCATGAGACTGTGGACCCGCGGGTCCAAATTTCATCTAACCCTCCTCTTCTGTCCTGTGTTCCTCTCTAATGTAAGGTGCCATACGGGATTCCTATCCGCGGTGGAATGATTGCGACTTATAATGAGCAAGTGGGTATTACGTTGCGTGGTGTGATAAGCCGCAACTCTGGTTACTATAGTTGCGAGGCCTCCCTGGGCGAAAGCACGGAAGAGTCCGAGCCATTCTTTTTATATGTTCTGTGTAAGGAGAAGTTATTTTTCTTTTTGAATGCGTTCGACGGGACAATGCTGGGGGCCGCGAGTGTGTTGCAAACTTTACCGAACAACTTGAAATTTGATGAAATATTTCAAGTTAAGTTTTTTTTTACTTTCTATTACTACAGTATAGCGGAGCTATGCTAGTAATGAAAGTATTGCAATCGGTCCAAATTTTCAAAATCGGGAAATGGGTGGAAATATCCGTTTTCGGTGTGTGCGCCTGCTTTACCAAAAAAAGTGGTTTTTAGCATGGTCGTAGTTCGTTACGTACCGCG
>NW_007378375.1:22511-39614 GCF_000475195.1 Diaphorina citri | reverse complement strand
AAATTCTTAACGTGGAGCCATGCAAAAGCGTGATGAAGTTACTAACTTTTTTTCATCACGAATAAATATGACGAGCTTAAATATGATGATGATTATGATGATGATGATGATGATGATGATGATGATGATGATGATGATGATGATGATGATGATGATGAGGAATATTACACAGTTTAAGAGTTTGTGTTACCAACTCCTACTTTTAAGGTATGGAGCTCCGTGACCGTAACTTTGGTGCGGAGAACTAGCAGTCCGTTCGCAGGAACTGGTGGATATGGTGGCTCCGTCCATTTTAAGATTGGTTATCTTATTTCTCATGATTTATCCATAAATGTAATTAGTTAACCATTGCGTATTATACTAGAAGGTTATTAACTCTTTATCACTCATGGTAACTATGATAATGACTTCTAAAAGACTTAGTTATTTTACATCAGCTCATACTTCACTTAATACATAGGTCTTAAATTCATATACGATTTATTGTGGCTAGTAGAAGAAACTTCTAATTGTCTTCACTTCTATATAGGTGTACTTGAGTACTAATACGATAGATCCAAGCACTCTGTTCGGACAATGCATACTAATACTTAAGTCATTTAACTATTCGATCTACTGTATTTATCTAAAATTTACGTGCGTATCCGATCGTTATTCATATCAATGCCTTGGCCATATTTTTGTACAGTGCAGTATCCGGGTATGTGTAGTGATGACTCATTTATGACAGCTCATGCCGAGTATGTTACGACTCCGTAGGCAGATGTCTGACAGGCTAATGTCTGAACAGACTGACTTCGCGTCCAGTAGTGTCTGACAGTCTTGCAGAATTGTACGACTTGCAGTCTGTAGAAAGCACAGGTCCACAGGCGTCTTCCAGACTGTCTGATATTGGATAGTAGGCGTCTGCTTGTGAATTCTTAAAGCAGACAGTCCTGCCGAGACATTATTATAGTCTATATTATTTACAACAGTCTGCCAGAGCTGGAAGGACGAATAGTTCTTATGCAACTTGTTCGCATCCTAGAGTAGGCCACTCACCGCTCGTCTCGTATGGTTCGTTGAAAGAGGTTATGAATGAATGACATAGCGACAGTTTATTTTTCTTAGTAGTCAGATCTCTACAATGTAAAACGAACAATGTGTTGTACACACATTCTAAGGAACTTCCTAACTAACTGCTACAGTGATTACATCTCCGTCTGCGGTCTAATAGAAGACACACATTAAGAGCCCGAGGGAAGTCACAGGGTGTAAGAGTGACCATACACCCAATCCATCCGCCCCCTAAGGATTTGTCGTGGAGAGAAGACGTGAATTCCCACGGGGTGCCTGACTCCCGGCAGTGTGAGATGGTCGGCACCAAATTTAAAGGAGGTTATTGTTTTATCAACTGATTTTGCCTATAAAGGTGGGTAAAGGGCTAAAACTTTTAAACCTGGCTAACGTTATGAAAGTAATGATCGTATCGAGGCGATATGACATCATTATCTTTCATTTTTTTTTGAATTGAACTTTATAAAGTAGTTTAAAGTTCAACAAGCCATTTCAAACGTTGTGTGAGCGCCGGGGGTCGTAACAGGGCAGCTTGCGTAAGTTTTTCTTTTTATTGAAGAGGAATGTGTCTTGTATATTTTTCTTACCGAGCCTGAGAAGGCACGAAAGCGGGTCCCTCCGGAGCGTTGATATCATTGGTCTCAACGCCGAATAGTGTGGTGCGTTGCATTATGGGTGAACGAGTAATATTCAGCGTTAGTAAGGTGGCGCCTATCCTTAGGGCATACCGTGGAATGTAATCTCTCCTTGTGTCCTGTCTTCTCCTCCCAATCTACTTTAAACCTGGGCGCCCAGGTGTCAGAGTACCATTGAGAGACAATTAATTCCTCGCGCCATCGCGAGGCGGGGCGGTTCAGTTCTTTCAAACTGGCGCGATGATCTCTATAATATGCGCTGTCCCTTTCATCGGCAAAAGTCCAAGATTAAATCTCTACACATGTCTCACTCACTATAATAATAATTTGCATACTTGCATATCACTTAATCACTCAATCAATATTTCCTTGATGAGAAAAGTCACCTGATAAGTCAGTCTAGGATTGAGGGGCATGGACCCCCCAATCTTCTCCCTCGCCTTCGCATTCAATGTGCAAAATGACGGATATGGAGATCTTAACTTGTTATCACAAAATCTGAGACTGAGTTAGTCACTCATAAGGTGACTGTAATCTTGTCTCATTATTATTTATTATTATTACCATTGAGAGACGATTGAGTGGGTGAGATATGTGGGACGAAGTAAATATCTGCTAAAAGCACATTAGATGCGATGCAGCTCTTTTTCGGTTTTATAGAAAGTTATACTCTGACATCTGGTCTCTCATTGAATTTTATTTAATCCATGATCGAATCCATTAGTTTATGTAATGATGCTAATATAACCATTGAGTTTGGTCCCAATGTATTCCGTACGTAAGTATAACGGGCATGAGGGCACCGGGACAATATACAACAACGAACAACAACACGAAGCAAAAGTTTACGAGCCTCAACTGATAATCCAGTAAAAGGGAGGCACGTAGGTTATAAAACGAATGGTTCCAACAGCAACAAACTTTCCGTCCTGTATAATTATTACAAGAGCCGCAAAGTATTAACGAACAGTCTAATGTATCACCCAACAAAGAGAGATCATACGCCCCACAGAAATGTATGGATTAGGGCCTAGCATTGACACGGCGTTCTGTCAGTAACAGGACAGTTATTCAGATGTTCAACCGTGACGACAAAAAGAACCATCAAGTCCCTAACTAAAGAGCCAAACAGGATAATGTTAGAAAGGTGAAAGAAGGGTCGAGGGAAGTGGTGCAAAGTTGGTTCAAAAACACGAACTGACCAACGGAAGAATCCAAAGTAATTGTCGCAAACGACTAACTTTTCGCATTTAAGAACCAAAACCCACCGTTTTATTGAAAGCAAGGAAAAAACCGTTCATATAGAACGACAAAGTGAACCCGGTACGATACGGTTCGTGCACACGACCCTAGGTGAGCTTCCAGACTGGGAGCAAAGAAATCCCAAAACGTCAGACCACTCGTAAAAAGAATAAACGAAGCCATAGAGAGAAGCAACCGACAAAGCAGGTAGGTGACTGTTACTCTAACTACCGCCGGAAAACTCAGTGAATCCTAATGCGAGCGAGTGCAATTTTTAAAAAAAAAAAAAAAAAAAAACATTGTCACGGGAAACAACATATGAGACACGGAACTCTGGGATATCAACTACGGGTGTTCTTCTTTTCTCTCCACAGTACAAACCTCCTCAGGTGGACTATGATCCCAAAGTGGGTTTCACGTTTAAACACGTCACCATGTTCGATGAAGCTGAATACTATTGTAAGGCTCCTGACACAAAACAGTCGTTTAAACTGAAAATTACCGAACGTAAGTATTTACCTTAAAGGAAGAATAAAAATGAGAAGAGACCGCACTGAGCTCATTTGCTGAAGGAATTTTAATTATGTTAAGCATAAATGCTTGTCACAAATGTCGTTCCCTGCTTAATGCACTAAGCAAAATTTTTTTATGACTTGACTTGGACTTGAACCACCAACCTCCAGATCCGAAGTCCACCGCGCTAACCACTACACCACTGAGGTTGGTTCATTTGCTGAAGCCGACAAATTCCTCTTTGGAGTTGGTGCTGCCACCACTGACTCCACGTCAGTGACTCCACTTTCCAAGGAGTTTCCGTATCCCTGACTCCACTTTTATCTCTTTGTTTTGGCTTCAAAAATCATTTTGACTTCCATCTAGGAAATACATGATTGAATACATTTACATTCACACCTAACAATATCGTGGCCTGTCAACATAGGTGGTTCTTGCCTAAATTTTTGGGGGGACTTGATTTTGAAGGTACACCTTCAAAATTTTGATTTAGCTTTATGTAAAAAATCTGGTGTGAACATCACACGACTTTCCTTATCCTATTGAATGATGCTTATTTGAGTATTATTTTACCCTAACTTTTACCATATCTCTAACCGTTTAGTCGGTAAAGCTGAAAACCGCCAAAAAACGGTCCAAATCTGTCCAAAAGCGGTCAAAATACCGCCAAGCGCAGCACCTATCTTAACTAAACTGTTGATTTCCTGTTGCATCCTTGTCACATTTGTGAACTACATTAAAAGTTAAAACTACTTCTTGCCAATGAGGGCCGAAAGCTAGAAACAGCTGTACAGGACTTCCTAACCCGTAAATAGTCCATCACAGGGATTTCCAACTTCCATGTGTATGCGGGCCACATGCTACCTCTGCAGGTAGTTCGCGGGCCACATACATAGGCTAGGAGACTTCTATCCAGGATTTTCTTGAAGGCGGGGGTGGACGCTCTACATTTTTAAAGTCCACCATAGTAAAAAAGCAAAAAATGAAGCCTCAAGAGGCCCATCCAAAAACCTTCGCGGGGCACAAAAATGGTCTGGCGGGCCACATGTGGCCCGCGGGGCGCTAGTTGGGGAACGCTGGTCTATCATATATGACGGTTTTTCTCAATGTGTAATTTGTATAAAAAGATTGATAATAATACAGCTTTGTTTTTCAGAAAACCGATTCTCGAGTGAAGCACATACAAGCAGAACCAGAGAAAGAAGGTGACGAGACTAGGCTGACGACTCAATTGATAATAGAGAATGTCACCTATGCTGATAGCGGGGATTACGCTTGTACTCTGCTAGGCGTGTTGGAGGGAAGTCTAAGTCGGGATAATCGAACAATTAATGTTATAAGTAAGTTGATATGAAAGAAAAAAGGAATTTTTAATATTGTGTTTAGCATACTTAAAATGCTCGTCTCAAATATCACGCCCCAATTAGGTATTACACCGAGATAAATTTTATGACTTGGACTCGAATCACCAACCTCGAGATCCAAAGTTCCACGCGTTGACTACTGCATCACTGAGGTTGGTAAGTTGATATCATTGATTCAGTTTCCAAAGGGAAACCTTTTTTTCCGTTTCTAAAAGAAAAATACACCTTTTTTACTTTTCTTGTTTCATTTTGGTCCATTGTTTTAGGTGCCAACGAAAGCTATCTCGATCTGATCACCAACTCAGCCCATCAGACAATCACCAAACTAGAAGATTATCAAGAAGTTCATTGGGTGGCGGAGTGGAATGGATCGCCAGAACCTACTCTAACCTGGTAAGTAAACAAGAGCCAGACCTGTTAGATTGAACGCATCTGCCTTGTAAGAGCCAGGTCGCAGGTTCGATTCTTATCCGGGGTGGATTTTATCCTGATGGGATAATGTTTGTTCTCGAAACGGCTGGCTTTTTCCTATCCTGTCTTCCTTCTCTCATTGTACTAAATTTATCCCAGGTTCACTCCGCATGGTACCGCTATAAACAAAACCGAAGATGGTAAAAAATACAAGCTAGACGTAGACAAGGGCAAAATCACACTATACATCCGTCAACTTAAACTGGAAGACTCAGGCAACTACACTCTCAAAGCGTTCACGGATCGAAATGAACGCGTCCTCAACTTTACCCTACATGTCGAGAGTAGACCTCAAGTGAGCCTGGTCCCGCTAATGACTTACTACAGTGTGGACGAAGTGTACGAGATGGTGTGTTCTGTCCGTGGCTACCCAGTGCCAAAAGTGACTTGGTCGTTTCAGAAGTGTGACAATGTCCGGCGCTGTGATGTGGGATTTACGGATATTCCGGTAAGCATTTTCATTGGAGTTTAATTTTGGCCCGTTCCCTCTTGTCGCACGGAAAGAAAGTCGTGCGTAGTGGGAACACTCTGATGTTGACATTGCCTACAAAGACATTTGTGTCGTTCGTTAAATTACGAGGTTTTGTATTTAGTCTTTTGGGGTGCAATAGCCCTACATACTGGACTCCGAATTAATTTCGTGAGAAAAGATCCCCATTTCAATGTAATGTAATGTACCTCGTCTTAGAAATAAACTATTTCAATTCACTTTCAGGGAGACCAAGCCACTTTATCCGAGAATATCACGAATGGCATCCTGTCCAAATATAAGTGGACTGCTTCAACTACTGGTATATTGAGATGTAGAGCTTGTAACACCATATCCTATCTGAACAAATATAAATGCAATGAGTCCACCACTGAGGTTCTGGTAACAGGTAGGTAAAACCTATTACCCACTGGAAATATTTGTTTCCCCAACCGAAAACATTTGTTGATCAAGACTTATATCGGGAACACTCTCATTTAAATTACATTGCCTACAAGGACATTTTGTGTCGTTTGGAAAAAAATCGTGTCGTTTGTAGTGGCAACACTCTCATTTCAGTCATATTTCCTACAAGGACATTTTATGTCGTTCGGAGAAAAATCATGTCTGATGTAGTAGGAACACGCATTTAAATTAAATTTCCTACAGGATGTTCGGGAAAAAATCGGATGAAAATCACGACAAGTGTTAACGGGCCTTTAGGTACTTTTGTACATCTGAGATACTAGGGCTCCTTTTTATCTAATCATCAAGCGCGCCGGGAGGCGCGCGAACGTCAAGAGTTCGCAGCACCGCCCGGCCTATATTAACACGAAACAGAATTTCAGCGTTTGATTGACGTCTTTTTTTTATATCAGTACTTTTTTGTGGAGGGTAACTCTTGACGTTAATTTTTTAACACGAAGTGTTTTTTTGTGGGGGGGATTGAATTTACAAGAAATTAAATACCTACTCAATTTTTTTACAATGGCCCCAACCATGCTATTTTGCCGTTTCCACAGATGTCGAAAAAGGCTTATTGAATTTACAAGAAATTAAATACCTACTCAATTTTTTTACAATGGCCCCAACCATGCTATTTTGCCGTTTCCTTTTCACCCGATTCAATTAATCACGCCTACAGCCCGTTCTACAAATGGTGGGAAGGTGATTAAGGTTTCTTTTTTTCTTTTTTTCTTTTCACCCGATTCAATTAATCACGCCTACAGCCCGTTCTACAAATGGTGGGAAGGTGATTAAGGTGTCTTTTTTTTTTTCTTTTCACCCGATTCAATTAATCACGCCTACAGCCCGTTCTACAAATGGTGGGAAGGTGATTAAGGTGTCTCCAGAAAGGTCTTGTCGAGGAGAAGTGCCTTTTCTGGGTTTCATCTTCTTAGCACTAAAGGGAGACCCGCTAGGGAGGAAAAAGTGACTTTTAGGGGAAAATTTCAAACTTTTCGATCGAGTTGATTAATAAAGAAGTTTTGTGCATCTAAAAATCAAATGTCTTAGTGGCCGAGCGGTTGGGTGTGTGTATTTTTACTCCTCTACTGTGATGATAAGTGTGCCAAATGTCTTAGTGGCCGAGCGGTTGGGGGTGTGTATTTTTACTACTCTACTGTGATGATAAGTGTGATGGGTGGGGGTTCGAATCCCAGCGAGGTCATTTTTTTTACATAATTTTATCATTTAAAAATGTTTTATGAATAGCCATAATAATTACTTTTTTCATAATTTTATAGTTAAAAATTACCTATTTCATAATCTTATAGTTAAAATTTATGAAAAAGGTTTAAAATGCAATTTTTAGGTAGGTATATAGGATACCGTTCTAATGAAAAAGTTCAAACAGTCGTGGGTTGCTTAAATAGGACGCGGGTTCGATTCCCGCTCGGGACATATTTTATCTTATCGGAATGGCTGGCTTTATCCCATCCTGTATTTCCCTTAGCAGTTACAGTTCCCTCTATCAGACCCCTGGAAGAAAAAAAAAAAAAAAACACCAAACCAAAGAGGAGAATTAGTAGAAATGTTCATGATAATACCCATGACTCCCCTAAACTTGTCCTTCTTCAGCACCAAACCAAAGAGGAGAATTAGTAGAAATGTTCATGATAATACCCATGACTCCCCTAAACTTGTCCTTCTTCAGGATAAAATCCGCCTTGAACGGGAATCGGACCCGCGGCCTAGCGCTTAAAAAACAGACTCGTTACCAACCAAGCTAACGAGGCTGATGAAAAAAAAAAAAGAAGAAGAAGTAATGAAAGAAGGAAGGAAGACAGGATAGGAGAAAGACAGCCTTGATTTCCGAGAATTTAAGTTACGAAGAAGAAGTAATGAAAGAAGGAAGGAAGACAGGATAGGAGAAAGACAGCCTTGATTTCCGAGAATTTAAAGTTACTGGCCAATTTAAAGTTGTTTTTTACTTTCCTTATCCTATAGGAAGGAAAGTAATGTAATCATACCTAAACATACATACCTAAAATACATACCTAAACATACTTTAGACTGGGAAACATGGAATTTGGGAAAGTCAAGCATATTGTTTATTTTAATTTTTTATTTTTGTTGTGATCAGATATCATTATTACATATATCATTATCTACAATGATGATCAGTGGCGTAGCGTCCATATAAGGCGTGTATGGCGGCCATACACTCGAAATTTCACTCAAATACCCTTAAATATTGACTTTAAATAATTAATGTATTTCGCTGAGCACGTCAGATAGGTAATTATTTTCTTCGTAGGTACTAGGTACATACCTACATACAAAAGATGAGTGTTTCACAGCCGTTTTTATTTAGTGCTTTTGTACCAGTGAAACAACTGCTACAATAGTGCCGTAGCATGCCCAATTGCCTGGGTTAATAATAGAACCCATAAATGGGATGTATTGTGTCTAGGATAGTCTAAGCTTGAAAAATAGAAGAAGAAAAAAATAGGTAGGTATATCTTTCGAATTTTTTCTTTCTATTTTTCAAGCTTAGCCTAACCTAAAGCTTAGCCCTGTGTATAACTTCTACCTTAATCTCTCACCTATTTTCTCTGGAGATTTTCTCAATTGAAATCGCCTTTGAAAGAGGAATATACTGGTTCAATTCCCAAGTGAGTCAAAACTTTGATATACATATCACGTATTAACTACCTATTTAGGAGCGTGGTAGCGCTCCGCCCCGCCAAGTCAAGAAAGTTTGACCGCTTCATGAATTATATTTATTATCAACCTATTATAGACTCTTTCTTTTGATATTATGCTGAGGCGCTGAGCACGTCAGATAATTATTTTCTTCGTAGGTACTAGGTACATACCTACATACAAAAGATGAGTGTTTCACAGCCGTTTTTATTTGGTGCTTTTGTACCAATGAAACAACTGCTACAATAGTGCCGTAGCATGCCCAATTGCCTGGGTTAATAATAGAACCCATAAATGGGATTTATTGTGTCTAGGATAGTCTAAGCTTGAAAAATAGAAGAAGAAAAAAATAGGTAGGTATATCTTTCGATTTTTTTCTTTCTATTTTTCAAGCTTAGCCTAACCTAAAGCTTAGCCCTCTGTATAACTTCTAATACCTTAATCTCTCACCTATTTTCTCTGGAGATTTTCTCAATTGAAATCGCCTTTGAAAGAGGAATATACTGGTTCAATTCCCAAGTGAGTCAAAACTCTGATATACATATCATGTATTAACTACCTATTAAGGAGCGCGGTAGCGCTCCGCCCCGCCAAGTCAAGAAAGTTTGACCGCTTCATGAATTATATTTATTATCAACCTATTATAGACTCTGAAATCCGAGTTGATATATAGGTACCTACCTAAATACTGAATATGCTTACTTCTGAATAACCGAACTCTCTCCCATGATGCCAAGGTGGGTTCCCTATCCAAGTCTTCCTCTCTTTGCATGTCCCTCTGGTCTTTTGTTAACCACTTAAATAACCTTCATGTTAGTGTTTAATCCACTAACAAACAGGGAGACTCCCTGTTTAACAACTCCCTGACTAACTCCCTGTTTAAGTCTAGCCGGGGGACTTTAAACAGGGAGTATATCAGCCTGAATTTCCTTGCTAAAGAAATAGCAAAGGTTGAGTGCAAAACAAAAAGCAACGCTTTCTATAAATAATTACTATGCGTGCAGATATGTTTTATAGGTACCAGAATTTTTATACGCATGTCTGGTAGAAGAAGAAGAGGAGGAGGAGTTTAGACCGCGAGAGTTAAGGGACTTTTCAGTCCTATGCTGGCAGTATAAACAAGGTATCAAATGTGAAATTTTCTTCGTTCCCTCCGACTTAGAACATCTGACTTTAGAACAGGGCACCAATGACGAGGTACAAAGGCTGGGATTGAACCCATAGCATCCTGTTTATCAGGCGAGCGTCTTGACCAAGGCAGATAAACCATGCGTCGAAAGGAATTAGACTAATACTTGGGGTCACACTCCAAGGCCAGCCAATCTTTATGAGGTAGACCTGACAAGCGGACCTGATCAGGTGTGACTGTCAGGTCTACCTGATAGTATGTGTGCTTATCAGGTATCAGGTAGACCTGACAGGTGGACTTGATTAGGTGTATCTGTCAGGTCTACCTGATAGTGTGTGTTCATCAGGTATCGGGTAGACCTGACAGGCGGACCTTTTCAGCCGTATCTGTCAGGTCTACCTGGTAGTATATGTACTTATCAGGTATCAGGCGGACCTGATCAGGTGTGACTGTCAAGTCTACCAGATAGTGAGTGGCTGGCCTAAATTAATTTCAATCCTAAATTAATTTCAATCGAATGAAGCATTCTAATTAGTTCAATCTTCATCTCCAATCTAAAATCAAAAACCCTCATCCACTTACCAGGTAACCTGGGCTGCTCGTTGCCATTTTTCTCGGGCGTTGGGAGGCCATTTCCCGGCTGGGATATCATAGGGTGAAGTTCCATATCTTCTCCGGAGATATCTTTGGGTTTTAGATAACCATCATCTCGTTCTTCACCACCAGTGGAGACGGCCATCATGTTCTGGATATCTGGAGAGCTTAGCATGGAGAGATAGTCATGGCCTTGTCGTAGTGCCTCGTCATTCAGCCGTTGATACACTTCGTTCAGATTGAGATAATGCTGAAACAGATAAATTCGTTCACATATTAGGGTCAAGTGGGTCGGAAATCCGCTCGGGCGGGAATCGAACCCACAACCTAGCGCTTACAGGGCAGACGTGCTACCCTCCAAGCTAACTAGGCTGATGGCTATAGAATAGAATATACCTTGTTTATCCTGCCAGAATGAGACTGAAAAGTCCCTTTACTCCCGGAGTCTAAACAAGGTGGCGTAGCGGTCGTTGATCCTCGGTGGCGTAGCGGTCAAACCGCAAGTCTGGTAGGCAGGAGGGCGCAGGTTCGAAAGAATCCAAATATAACTTTTTAGCTCAAATGTTTTATCAAGTTCACTAGGCTGGCTAATATTTTTTCCCTCCTTCTACATATTAAGTTCTTGATTTTTCTTCCAATTTGTTCTTAATGCCCTCCAGGTATCGAATTCACTCAAGAGGAAACAAAATATTCCTACCAGGTTAAGCTCAGAATGTCCAAAGTTACCTCTACTCTGTCTGGTACCTACCGGTGTGAAGCTAGCCGTATGAACACAGGAGAATTGGAAAGCAAATCGTGCACTATGAGCGTTCAAAGTAAGTTTCCTCTGTTTTGGAAATAGGTGCCCAGAAATTACGGAAGTGAGAACTTACACACATACTCTGATTATGTCGAGAGAAAATTGAGATACCTACCTACCTATTTGTTTTAAGCAGGGCAGGGCTTGGCTGGGCTTTATTTTTTTTTCCGTTTTTCAAGTCCGTCTTAGCCCTGTGTACATTGTACAACCACCACCTGAATAATCAATCCCAACATATGATTGGCCAAAATTTACTTCAGTCTGACTTGAAGTTGAGAAATTTCGTTCATAAATGGGGGTGTTTTGAAAAAAAATGCATGCTAAGGTCTTATCGTCCGAAATCGGAGAGAGAAGGAAGACAGGATAGGAGAAAGCCAGCCGTTCCGCGAACGACCATTATCCGTTCAGAATAAAATCCACCCCGTTCGGGAATCCAACCCGCGGCCTATCGCTTACAAGGCAGACGCGCTAACAACCAAGTTAACTAGGCTGGCCCATCCTATGAAACAAAAATTCTTACTCCAGTATAATTCAAATGAATTGCTTAATTTCAGGTCATGCACGGAGATTTAGCAGCCCGAAATATCCTCCTGGCTGATGACAAAATTGTGAAAATCTGTGACTTCGGATTATCCAAGAGTGTGTACAGGAATTCCAACTATCACAAACAAGGAGACGTAAGTACCTACATACGCCACTCGTAAAATTTGTAGCCAAAACCAAATGTCAGCCCAAAGCAATCACCCTAGTTAGGGCTGATTGAGAGGCTGCCAAAAAACGCCGACCTCGTCTGTACACGGGAAAAGATGAAGACGAAGGAAAAAAAAAGAAGAAGAAGAGTCTGGTACCTACTGGTGTGAAGCTAGCCGTATGAACACAGGAAAATTGGAAAGCAAATCGTGCACTATGAGCGTTCAAAGTAAGTTTCCTCTGTTTTGGAAATAGCTGCCCAGAAATTACGGAAGTGAGAACTTACACACATACTCTGATTATGTCGAGAGAAAATTGAGATAGGTACCTACCTATTGGTTTTAAGCAGGGCTTGGCTGGGCTTTATTTTTTTCCGTTTTTCAAGTCTGCCCTAGCCCTGTGTACAACCACCACGCGAATAATCAATTCCAACATATGATTGGCCAAAAATTTACTTCAGTCTGACTTGAAGTCGAGAAATTTTGTTCATAAATGAGGGCGTTAAAAAATGCATTACAGCTACTAACAATATTTTCTATATTAAAAAAAAAAAAAAAAAAACATAAGTTTACCCCCGTTTTTATTTTTTCGAAACAATATAACACCTGCCAAATTAAACCCAATAAGTGTTTTACCACCGTTTTTATTTTTTCGTAACAATGTAACACCTGCCACATTAGACTCATGTGGTCTGTGCCGTAGCATGCCCATCCCGTAGTATGTCCCTCACTCCCTCATCATTTTCTTTATCATTTTATTTCAAGTTCTGGCGGCACCAAGTTTCAAACCCGGAAACAATATGAACGGTTCAACCATAAAGTCCACGACTGGGAAGGCAGTAGAGTTGAAATGTTTTGTTCAGGGCACACCCAAACCAAAAATCATCTGGTATAAGGTAAGCCAAATCCTCTTACAGGTTTAAAATACTTTCCTTCCTATAGGATTAGGGGGGAAAAAAATAAGCTAAGGCTTCTATATGGAATTAAGGAGCGCGGTAGCACTCCGCCCCGCCAAGTCAAGAAAGTTTGACCGCGCTACTAGAGAAATATTTTACGTTGCTATTATCTTACAATTGTATTTATTATCATCCCATCAAATATACGAGCCTTTGTTACATACGCCACTCGTAAAATTTGTAGCCAAAACCAAATGTCAGTCCAAAGCAATCACCCTAGTTAGGGCTGATTGAGAGGCTGCCAAAAAACGCCGACCTACACGGGAAAAGATGAAGACGAAGGAAAAAAAAAAAAGAAGAAGAAGAGGAGGAGGAGTTTAGACCGCGAGAGTTAAGGGACTTTTCAGTCCTATGCTGGCAGTATAAACAAGGTTTGCCGTTTCCACAGATGTCGAAAAAGGCTTCTCATTCGAAATGGTAGGACGACCGAGCGATGTATATGTAGGTGATGAGGTCACACTATCTTGTGGAGCCAGCAAGTACCACTACAGCCCCAATGTTAGTCTTAAGCTGGAAACTCCCGGAGGCCTTGTGAATTTACCCGTGAAAAACCCCCCTCATCCAGGTAAGACTCTATTATTTACCTACAGCTTAATTAGTTTGGTTGGTAGCGCGTGTGCCTTGTAAGCGCTAGGCCGTTGGTTCGATTCCCGCTCGGGGCGGATTTTATCCTGAACGGATAATGTTCGTTCGCGGAACGGCTGGCTTTCTCCCATCCTGTCTCCCTTCTCTCTTCGATTCCGGCACGATAATACCTTAGCAGCTACTGTTCCCTCTATCAAACCTCTTTAAAAAATATTCTATTATTATTAAAATGTATTTTCCTAAAAAAAAAGTTCAAGTTCACTCTTCTTCTTCTTCTTCTTCTTCTTCTTCTTCTTCTTCGCAATAATACTCACCTAACCGAACTCTCTCCCATGATGCCAAGGTGGGTTCCCTATCCAAGTCTTCCTCTCTTTGCATGTCCCTCTGGTTAAGCGAAGGCTTCTATATGGAATTAAGGAGCGCGGTAGCACTCCGCCCCGCCAAGTCAAGAATGTTTGACCGCGCTACTAGAGAAATATTTTACGTTGCTATTATCTTACAATTGTATTTATTATCATCCCATCAAATATACGAGCCTTTGTTTAGGCCAGGCACTCACTATCAGGTAGACCTGACAGGTGCACCTGTTCAGGTCCGCTTGTCAGGTCTACCTGATAGTAAGTGGCTGGCCTTAGACTGCTGGGAATTGACTTAAAAAAAATCTTTTCTTTCTTTCTTTTTAAACCTATTCGGGCAGGATAAGCAAGGTGTATTCTGTGTGATTTCAGAACGATAAACCCGTTCATATTAATGAAGACTCTCGTATACAGCTACTCAAAGAGGGCCAGGAACTTTATATTAAATACGGGGCCATTGAGGATGAAGGCAAATACATGTGTGTGGCAACCAATAGGGTTTCTGAAATCAAAGCTTCCGTGGTAGTAGAATTTATGGGTAAGTTTTATTTTATTTTTAATAATAATAATAGACTGTGAGTGGAAGGAAACTACTAGGCGAGGTTAACGCCGGAGGCGTTCTCTACCATCTAACCCTTAGAGCTCCATTATTCTGTGGTCAAATTCTCAAATAAATGAGGATAAAATTCCATGCCTCGGCTGGGATAGAACCCACGCCCTCCTGTTTACCAGGCGAGCGTCTTGACCACTACGCCACCGAGGCAGTTATTTTTCTGAGTAATAGTTGTTTCCAATGAAACAACTATTACTTGTGGTCTGACTAGAGAGACAAACATGGCTAGAGACCATCACCCCGAAAAGAAAAAAAATCTTTCTTTTTTCTGCTATCATCATTCGGCTACAGCTGAAGCCGCTACAACAACAACAACAACAACAACTTGTGGTCTGTGTCGTACCATGCTTATCCCGTAGTATGCCTCTCTTCAGATGGTATTTATTAAGCTCCCTTTCAAGTGCATTTCTTATTAAGCTCCTTTTCAATTTCAAGTGCATTTCGGTCTGTTGTTTCATATCTACTTGGATCTGTGTATGTTAATTATCTTACACGGATAGAAATACATAATTTTATTGATCAATGTACTTTACCCTATTTGCCTATTTTCAGACAAGAGCGTCGTTACGCATGATTTTTTCATGGTTCTGGGACTTCTCATTCTTCTTTTGATTTTCTGTGCATTCTTCATTTACAAAATACGAAAAACGTCCAAGGTAAGCAAGTGAAATCTGTAGCAACTTTGAACTTTTTAAGATGTCTCTCCTACTCTGGGAATGGAACCAAATACCTTCTGTTGCCATACTCCTAACAGAGTAGTTATTCTCCTCTTCTGAAGCTCGTTTTCCCCTCTTTTGGTGTGATAGCGCCTGTACTAAACTATGGTAAATCCAAGAAGGCGCGCCATCATCGTTGTTTCCGTTTCCAAGAAGAAGATCCGTAGAAACTTAACCCATATTTTAGGGCTATTTAGCCTCTACACCTAAGCCTGAGGTTGGGCTTTTTGTGTATGGGAGTTTGGATAATTAAAAACTCCTTTTTGGATAGTTAAAAATTCTCCCGTTACTGAAATCTCTCATTAAGTCATTGGTGAAATCCACCATTAATATTAATACCTCCGCGTTTTCCCGTGTTCAGACGGGGTCGGCGTTTTTCGTCAGCCTCTCAATCAGCCCTAGATAGGGTGATTGTTTTGGACTGACATTTGGTTTTGCCTACGAAAATTTTACGTGTGGATGCCCTTCGCACTCAACCTTAGGTATTTCTTTAGCAAGGGAAATTTCAGGCTGGTATCCTCCCTGTTTAAAGTCCCCCAGCCAGACTAAGCTGGTCCACTCCCTGTTTAAAGTATTCCAGCCAGACTAAGCTGGTCCACTTCCTGTTTAAAGTCCCCTAGCCAGACTAAGCTGGTCCACTCCCTGTTTAAAGTATTCCAGCCAGACTAAGCTGGTCCACTCCCTGTTTAATGTCCTCCAACCCCCAGATAAAGTGCTTAATATGTAACTGTGACATTCAAATTTCCAGGGAAGCAGCTTGGCTCAGGGGCCTTCGGTGTGGTGATGGAAGCCAAGGCTGACGGCATTCTAGAGAGGGGAGAATTCACAACTGTCGCCGTCAAGATGGTAAAGAAGAACGATATCGATAGGACATTCCAGAAGGCCCTCATGTCAGAGCTGAAGATCATGTCCCATCTAGGCAAACATTTGAACATTGTCAACTTGTTGGGAGCATGCACGGATAATATTAAAAATGGTGAGTTGAACTTCATTTGAGATTCACCAATTCCAAACATATGGCCAAAATTTGTTACAGTCTGACTTGAGAGTATTAGTAAAGGGAACTGTAACTGCTAAGGTCTTATCGTCCCTAAATTGAAGAGAGAATGAAGACATGATAGGAGAAAGCCAGCCGTTCCGAGAACGAGCATTATCCGTTCCGGGTGTGAATCGAACCCGCAGCCTAGCGCTGACAAGGCAGACGTGCACTTACAGATCCCTCTATCATCATCATCATTGTTTAACAGCCATAAGGCTGGATTGGTGCAGTACGCCATGTTTCCCTGTCTTCTGCCTTCCTCTTGAGATCATAGTAGGTTGTGACGCTCATATCCTCCATTATTTGTTTGATGCTATGGGAGTTTGGATAATTAAAAAATCCTTTTTGGATAATTAAAAACTCCTTTTTGGATAGTTAAAAATTCTCCCGTTACTGAAATCTCTCATTAAGTCATTGGTGAAATCCACCATTAATATTAATACCTATTCTTACCTCCTTTTCTCTCGTTTATTCTCAGAAATATAAAGCTCTCAAGTCGGATTTTGAACGAGGCAATGTTGAAAATTTAAATCCGGAAATGGGAGTTTCGGAACAAGCAGATCTCTTACCGTACGACAAAAAGAGGTGGGAATTTCCCTGGGACAAGCTCACGTTTGGTAAGAACAATATGGAAATACCTTATTTGTCCTGTTCCCCTCTTCTTCTTCTTCTTCTTCTTCTTCTTCTTCTTCTTCTTCTTCTTCTTCTTCTTCTTCTTCTTCTTCTTCTT
>NW_007378375.1:7156-22484 GCF_000475195.1 Diaphorina citri | reverse complement strand
CGTGTGTGTGTCTGTGTGTCTGTCTGTAAACAAAATATCTCGAGAACGGTAAGAGCTAGAGACTTGAAATTTGGTATGTAGCTGTCAAATGTGACAAGTATGCGACACGAAACTTTTGGTTAAGACCGGTGTAACGCTTGGCGGCATTTTACCGCTTTTTGGCGGTTTTCGGTGTAATTTAACAATATCTCGGGAACGGTATAAGCTAGAGACTTGAAATTTGGTGTGTAGTTCACAAATGTGACAAAGATGCAACACAAAACGTTTGGTTGAGATGGTTGCTGCCCTTGGCGGTATTTTGACCGCTTTTGGACAGATTTTGACCGTTTTTTGGCGGTTTTCAGCTATAGCGACATAACGGTTAGAGATATTGTAAAAGAACACTCAAATAAGCATTATTCAATAGGATAAGGAAAGTCGTGTGATGTACACACCAGATTTTTTTTTAGGAGTTTGGTTTAAGGAACTGTAATAACGGAGGTCCCGAAATCGAAGAGGACAATACTGTCGATCGTTCCGAGAACTTTTAGGAGTTTGGTTTAAGGAACTGTAATAACGGAGGTCCCGAAATCGAAGAGGACAATACTGTCGATCGTTCCGAGAACGAACGTTATCTGTTTTAAGTTCGTCCCGGGCGGAAATCGAACCCACTTAGCACCGGGCACCGGGCAGATACGCTATACCCTCCAAGCTAAGAACACTGGCTTAAAATAAAACAATAAAAAAAGGATAGGTATTATCTCTTTTTTTTTCTGGAATACACCGGGTTGATGGTCTCTAGCCATGTTTAATAGGCTCGTACTGAATTTGTCCATTCGGCTAGAGCTGAAGCCGCTACAACAACAACAAAATAAAACGGCACACTGTAGATCTAAATGTTTACGTGACTCTGACAGACCGCGAGTGACGGTTACTTAGGTATAAAATAAAACAAAAAAAAAAATACATGTTTTAGGGTCAGATGGTTTTTCCTTCTCCATTGAAGTGTACACAAGCGTTTTCACTTTTGAAGGAAAACACACTCAGCAACCGAACTCTCTCCCATGATGCCAAGGTGGGTTCCCTATCCAAGTCTTCCTCTCTTTGCATGTCCCTCTGGTCTTTTGTTAACCACTTAAATAACCTTCATGTTAGTGTTTAATCCACTAACAAACAGGGAGACTCCCTGTTTAACAACTCCCTGACTAACTCCCTGTTTAAGTCTAGCCTCTATCAAACCTCTTAAAAAAAAAAAAAAATGTGGTTGTGTTCCAGGTGAATTGTGCGTTATTGTCGAGTATTGTAAGTACGGAAACCTTCACAACTTACTTCTCAAACATCGAGACGTGTTTATCAACCAGGTAGACGCCTTGGGAAATGTGGATCCAACCATCAAAACATGGTAAGTCCCACCGTCCTTGGACTTCAGATCTAGAGGTTGGTGGTTCGAGTCCAAGATGAGTCGTAAAATTTATCGAGATGTGTCCTTCGAAGACCATTGTATTGCAGTAATAAAGAACTTTCCAGTCTGATTCTGACAGAATGAACAGAGTTTATTTTACTGAAAAGGTGGAATAAGATTTTGCTTTTTATTTTTAAAGACATTTATTTATTCAATAGAAGGGGTTATAACAGTGAAGTAAAGCTGTCTGGCTGGGGGATATTAAACAGGGAGTAGACCAGTTTAGTCTGGCTGAGTATACCAGACTGAATTTCCCTTGCTAAATAGCAAAAGTTGAGTGCGAAGGGCATCCACTCGTAAAATTTGTAGCCAAAATTAAATGTCAGCCCAAAGCAATCACCCCAGTTAGGGCTGATTGAGAGGCTGGCGAAATAAGAGATTTATTTTGCCGCTACCCAACCACTGATCTTTTCTTGTTTACATGTCTATTCTATTCCCCAGCAAGCCTCGTTACGTGAACGTGAGTGCTCCCTATCCTATTTCCTCCCCTGTCAATACTACCGGTACCGGCCTCAATAGCTTCATGTCTACCAGAACCACCGTCACTACGCTGTCCGATTCCACCCCTGATAACGGTCTAGGAGCGGACGGGTATCTGTTACCTGTGGAGAGCTCAGGGCTGGATTCCATCAGCACCGAGGATCTCATTAACTGGGCCTTCCAGGTAGCACGCGGCATGGAGTACTTGGCACAGAGAAAGGTAACACCCATTTTATGAACAAAATAAATATTATTATTCTCTCCGCCCGATGTTGCTCAACTTCAGTGGATTTTGTTTTTGTTTGTTTGTTTTTTTTTTTTTTTTTTTTTTTTTTTTATAAAAGTCCTTAAAAGGCTTATTTTGGCTTATTTTACCCTGAAATAAGTGCCATATTTTGCCTGTCTCTGCTAATTATAGAGCCTTGTGTTTATCCGTGTTGTGTCTAATCCGGTCTTGTTTTCAGTGCCGAGCTTTTCCAATCCCAGTTACCTTGAACTTACCAATAATACTCACCCAACCGAACTCTCTCCCATGATGCCAAGGTGGGTTCCCTATCCAAGTCTTCCTCTCTTTGCATGTCCCTCTGGTCTTTTGTTAACCACTTAAATAACCTTCATGTTAGTGTTTAATCCACTAACAAACAGGGAGACTCCCTGTTTAACAACTCCCTGACTAACTCCCTGTTTAAGTCTAGCCGGGGGACTTTAAACAGGGAGTATATCAGCCTGAATTTCCTTGCTAAAGAAATAGCAAAGGTTGAGTGCAAAACAAAAAGCAACGCTATCTATAAATAATTACTATGCGTGCAGATATGTTTTATAGGTACCAGAATTTTTATACGCATGTCTGGTATTTATAGGTAGGTACTGGGTTATTTATTATGCGACGCAATTTCATTCAAAATAAGGTTGGTATGTACCTACATTTATAGGTAGAACCTTACTTATCTCTGTACGAAATTACCAATGGTAGGTAGGTACGTACTAAGTACCTACCTTACTTATATCTACATGAAATAATGATGTGATAATTAGGTAGGTAAATGTTAGATTGAATTTATACGCACCATTCCTTATTTCCACGACCATTTTACCATGACTAAAGCTATCCTGAGGTATTTACGTATAGGGTATAGGTACCTCAGGACACCCACAAAAAAAAAAAAAAAAAAAAAAAAAAAAAAACCACAGAAAAAAAAAGAAGAAGAAGAGGAGGAGGAGTTTATACCGCGAGAGTTAAGGGACTTTTCAGTCCTATGCTGGCAGTATAAACAAGGTATATTCTATTCTATTTTCAGGAACGTCTGCCGGTGAAATGGATGGCCATTGAATCTATCAGGGATAGAGTGTTCTCCACTCAGTCTGATGTTTGGAGCTACGGTGTAACCCTGTGGGAGATGTTCTCACTGGCTAAAACTCCCTATCCAGGTACATACAGGGTGTATTTGTTAGAGGAAAACACCGACGAGCGGGTAAACCTAAGATTAAAAAAAAAAAAAAAATCAAATCTTAAATTCTTTGTGATAAAGCAGGGCTTTTTCACAACTTTTGTGGATGTCACAACATTACTAATTGCCTCCCCGACGAGCGGGTAAACCTAAGATTTAAAAAAAAAAATCAAATCTTAAATTCTTTGTGATAAAGCAGGGCTTTTTCACAACTTTTGTGGATGTCACAACATTACTAATTGCCTCCTTTGCAATCAATTTCCACATTTCAATAATCTTTTTACACTCGTAATGTCGCCAATGGTCGCTTAATATGTGAAAACTATTTTGAAAAGAGATAGAGACGTAACTCTTTTAGCTATGTATAGATTGTATAGGTGCTAATACTTAGCTTCTTTGGGTGTACAAACATCAATTTAAAAAAAAAAAAAAATGTTTCTCTTAGCTCCTCTATAGCTTTTCCAGCACTCATTTATGTAAAACTGTTTGGTCGTGTAGAAACTATTGAAACTGCTATCTTTGGTCACACAGTAATTTTGAATGAGAATGATTAAGTTCTTTATTAATTCAATTTGTAATATTCTGACCCCATACAGGTATCGAAAACATAGTGGAACTACTGTCTAAGCTAGGTATAGGTCGACCAGGTTTGGATAAGTCCTTCTATGGGAACAGACAGACAGACTGACTGACAGACAGACACACAGACGACACCGAAGCGAATACAATAGTCCGTCCCTTATACCTTTTCATTACTGTTGTAATAATAAAGGAAGGACGGACTAAATATGTACAATGTCAATTAATGTAAGTATGTATACTTTATCTACCTACCTTCCTACTATGGTGGATATTAAAATAGAACTTTAATTTTGTTACGATATTCTTATAAGAAACTTGATTTTTACTTTCCTTATCTAAGCTAGAGTCCGGATATCGGATGGAGAAGCCAGTCTATGCTGCGAACTCTATCTATCTGATCATGTTGGACTGCTGGCACGAGAAACCCCTGCTGAGGCCTAGCTTTACTGAACTAGTTGAGAAAGTGGGGTCCCTAAGCTAGAGTCCGGATATCGGATGGAGAAGCCAGTCTATGCTGCGGACTCTATCTATCTGATCATGTTGGACTGCTGGCACGAGAAACCCCTGCTGAGGCCTAGCTTTACTGAACTAGTTGAGAAAGTGGGGTCCCCTTCTACTGTGTAGTTTGCTGTAGTTGTACCTATCTTGTGTGTTAGTTTGATTATAACCCTATCTACTAAAACTTTAGTTCATTGTCCGTTATGCTTATGTCGGTTATTGATTGATCCAAGCCCAGCCAATCACTATCAGGTAGGCCTGTCAGGTCTTCCTGATACCTGATCATTTCTACCTGATAGTGAGTGGCTGGCCTAAGGTTGATACCAGCCAATCACTATCAGGTAGGCCTGTCAGGTCTTCCTGATACCTGATCATTTCTACCTGATAGTGAGTGGCTGGCCTAAGGTTGATAAGCTTTTTGTTGCATCATTATCATCCTGATTGTGCCGACAGAAAAAAAAGGTACGTGTAGGTTTAATATTGCATCATGTAAAATTCTATTCGTAGTAGATAATTATGTATTTCATAGGTATTAATCGTGTTGACGTTCCTTTACAAGTGGCATGTGTTGAATAGATAGCGCATATTTTCCTTTGGAAACCCCGAGACGATTTCCCCTCTTCTAAAGCTGATTTCCCCCTCTTTTGGCGTGATAGTAAACCATTGGAAATCTACCCCCTTGAAGATTGTAAATCGTTTCCGTTTCCTAAAAGGAAATACGCGTATTGTTTGTCACTAATCATCAGAGACAGGCAAATGCCATGGCGCCATAATATTTCAATTTTTTTTTTTTTTTAGCAAAATTTGGAAAAATGCTATAAAAGTCCTTAAAAGGCTTATTTTGGCTTATTTTACCCTGAAATAAGTGCCATATTTTGCCTGTCTCTGCTAATTATAGAGCCTTGTGTTTATCCGTGTTGTGTCTAATCCGGTCTTGTTTTCAGTGCCGAGCTTTTCCAATCCCAGTTACCTTGAACTTAGCAATAATACATCCACCATTAATATTAATACCTATTCTTACCTCCCTTTCTCTCGTTTATTCTCAGAAATATAAAGCTCTCAAGTCGGATTTTGAACGAGGCAATGTTGAAAATTTAAATCCGGAAATGGGAGTTTCGGAACAAGCAGATCTCTTACCGTACGACAAAAAGAGGTGGGAATTTCCCTGGGACAAGCTCACGTTTGGTAAGAACAATATGGAAATACCTTATTTGTCCTGTTCCCCTCTTCTTCTTCTTCTTCTTCTTCTTCTTCTTCTTCTTCTTCTTCTTCTTCTTCTTCTTCTTTTCTTCTTCTCCGCGTTTTACCGTGTTCAGACGGGGTCGGCGTTTTTCGTCAGCCTCTCAATCAGCCCTAGATAGGGTGATTGTTTTGGACTGACATTTGGTTTTGCCCCAATCAGCCAGTCTAGTTAGCTTGGAGGGTAGCACGTCTGCCCTGTAAGCGCTAGGTTGTGGGTTCGATTCCTGTCCCGGGCGGATTTCCGATCCACTTGAATTGAATTTGAATTTTTTAAAAAGATAAGTGTTTCATCGCCGTTTGTATGTTGTAACAATGAAACAACTGCTACATTAGACTCATGTGGTCTGTGTCGTAGCATGCCCATCCCGTAGTAGGTATATCCCTCATCAGATGGGCGATAAAAGACACAATACTTCCCACTTAGGTGCTGGGTCAACACGAGAACACCAGAAAGTAATCCATTGAAATATTTTCAATTGAAAAACGAGTGCAAATTTTTGACCCTAAAATCTGAACGAATCTGTTTTAGCACTATCTCAATCTGAACGAAGTGTATCAACGGCTGAATGACGAGGCACTACGACAAGGCCATGACTATCTCTCCATGCTAAGCTCTCCAGATATCCAGAACATGATGGCCGTCTCCACTGGTGGTGAAGAACGAGATGATGGTTATCTAAAACCCAAAGATATCTCCGTAGAAGATATGGAACTTCACCCTATGATATCCCAGCCGGGAAATGGCCTCCCAACGCCCGAGAAAAATGGCAACGAGCAGCCCAGGTTACCTGGTAAGTGGATGAGGGTTTTTGATTTTAGATTGGAGATGAAGATTGAACTAATTAGAATGCTTCATTCGATTGAAATTAATTTAGGATTGAAATTAATTTAGGCCAGCCACTCACTATCTGGTAGACTTGACAGTCACACCTGATCAGGTCCGCCTGATACCTGATAAGTACATATACTACCAGGTAGACCTGACAGATACGGCTGAAACTGGTCCAAGGAGCATGGTTTTTGTTTCGGAGTTGGGTCTGAAGATTACATGGAGGTGCCTTTTTTCGTACTTACGTTATTTAAACCACAAATAATATCTAAGTTGTCCTTTATCTATGTATTTCAGAAACAACTTGAGTGACGAAGACTATGACACCCCACGAAGCATACGGGAATTGAATCGAGATAAGAAACTCAAATGGCTGTGTTCATCGAAAACTACAATAGTATGATATCAAAAGGAAACATTTGCCTATAGGAATATATTTAAAATTAAAACTAGGTAAATTACCTAAAAAACTTCTTCTAAGTTGGAAGAACCAAGTAGGGTTCCCATGACCGCTGCCGAGTTCCCCCGCTGAATAGTGAGTGATATCCTTTGAGTGAGGAAGGCAGCGGCCTTTTTGTCTCCCGTTGATTCCACCTGCCGCTTCCCGAGATCTTTTATGAACACCTTCGTATTATCACACCAAGGCCCGAGCGTTTTCACCGGAAAAGTATTTGACATTCGACATTCAGCGAAGAAAGTTTGGTCAGCTTTCGAGAATACTCAGATTCCCATTATAATGGGAATATCAGACCAAAATCGCGAGAGAGATGTAAACTCTACGAGAGCTGGAGTTGAAGTCCATGTAGCATGATATTCATTGCCGTTTTATTTTCGTACGAATTCAAATTAAAGAATTGGTTGGCCCAGGTGTAACGCGATTGCTTGCCATGCAGAAAGTCCCGTGTTCGATTCCCAGATTCAGTCACTAAACGGGCAGTGTTCTTATTCTTTCTTCTCGCACATTAGATGATACCTGTTATTATTAATTTTACTATTAGATTCTATTTATTTTTGATAAAATTTTATTATTAATCTCTTTTACCTTTTAATTTTATTATTAATCTCTTTTACCTTTTACCTACTATATTTGGAGTGTTTAGTATCTAAACCTGCTCTGGGTCAAACCAGTAGATATGTTGGAAATTATTTATTTCATTTATGACTTATGTCTGAAGTTTTCTTCTGGATGATAGAGGAAAGAAATACAGATATAGGTATTATTTTGGTTATGTAGATACCAAATTGAACTCCGACCCTTGTCCATTAATTTATTCTAGATTAAGTTACCTATTAGGGTAAGTGTACCATTTATGCGCCCATTTAAAAAACGTACCATTTATTAGCCCACCTGTACCATACGCCACATGAGTCTGAACTGGACGAACTTTTTCAAGATCCAATTTCATCAAAAGAAAGGGCTTAAAAACTGCTAGCGAACCAGTGCTTTTCAAAATTGTAGTCATAAAACAAAAATTAGAAACAAATAAATGTTGGCAGGTGGGCCAATAAATGGTACGTTTTTTAAGTGGGCGAATAAATGGTACACTTACCCTATGTATCAAGATTTTATTAGTGTAAAACACAGTAAAAAAAACAAGCAGGGTCCGTCCCTCCGGGAATTTTTTAGCCCGTAGTGATTAGAGAAAATCAGTACCTATGTACCTACCTCATTTTTATTTTATCAACCTACTGTTTGGTTAAAGAGGCTCTTTACTCCTATTCGTATAAATTAATATTCTTTTTTTTTTTCGTAATTCCTACTTACCACGGAAAATGATGACAGTGGTTATCCAGCCTCAAACTATTTTCTAAGACCACCTACCAGCAGAATTATTTTATCAACCTACTGTTTGGTTAAAGAGGCTCTTTACTCCTATTCGTATAAATTAATATTCTTTTTTTTTCGTAATTCCTACTTACCACGGAAAATGATGACAGTGGTTATCCAGCCTCAAACTATTTTCTAAGACCACCTACCAGCAGATCGGCATTACTGTGGGTTTTATAGCTTCCCATTTTAAAAATCTCACCCCCCGCCATTAGTATTTATCTTGCTGTACTAAGAATGAAATAATGACAGGTGGATTAATATTCTCACTTTGTAGATATAGAAACTGAAAATATTCTGCTAGATTCCGCGGAGTTTCCGTAAAACTTGATGTTGATTTTTCCACGTGCGTATAGATAATAATGTTGACTTTACCTACCTCTTGTCCTTAAACTTCATAAGGAAAAGTCTGTAATAAATTACCGTAGATGCTCTGGAAATAATTACAAGTAACGAAGTGATTACTTTTTTTCTAAGAGGCTTGATAGAACTGTTGAGGTCTTATCTCATAGCTAACTCCCGAGGTCTTTTCGTTCCGAAAGCGAAGAAAGAAGGAAGACAGGATAGAAGAAAGCTAGCCGTTCCGAGAACGAACCTTATCTACAATAAAATCCGCCCCAGGCGGGAATCGAACCCGCGTGATTAGATATGTGACGAAAAAACTTCTGACGCCGCTATGACTGGCTGACTGTATTAAATTCACCTAAGATCTGTTCATCTGTTGTACTAGTCTTCGACATGTCAGTCTAGTTATCTTGGAAGGTAGCGCGTCTGCCTTGTAAGCGCTAGGCCGTGGGTTCGATTCCCACCCGGGACGGATTTTATCCTGGACGGATAATGTTCGTTTTCGGAGTGGCTGGCTTTCTCCTATCCTGTCTTCCTTCTCTCTTCGACTTCGGGACGGTAAGACCTTAGCAGTTACAGTCTCTCTATCAAACCTCTTCAAATAATAATAGTAATAATAATACAGTAGGTATTAGGTAGGTAGGTACCCTCTATCAAAACCTCCTATAAAAGTCTTCGTCACTTGTCACTGGTACAATCGATAAATTTCAATGACAATAAATGTGCGTGTCGCTTATCTTTAGGTCAGGTGGCGGTAATGTTTACCTAACTACAGGTGGATGGCTGTCATGCTGAGAATACCTACTGATTACTGATATTATTAAAAGGGTTGAGATGGCAATTTAGAAAAAAAAAAGTCTTTTCCATTTTCCTCGTTGTTTGGTAGTTAGGTAGACAGAATAGAAGGTACCCTAACCTTGATTGTACACTATCCCGTCTTTTCCATTTTCCTCGTTGTTTGGTAGTTAGGTAGACAGAATAGAAGGTACCCTAACCTTGATTGTACACTATCCCACAAAATTGCGTACCTAATTTTATTATTTTCATCTAACATGAGGTAGGTATTTTCATCTCATTTAGATGACATACCTACCTATACCTACCAACCATTTCTATTCAGATGTGGCAAAAATAAGAACATACATAGGTGTAGGTGTAGGTAGCAGATATTCATACATACCTGCACATATTATGTACCTACAAATTTACTATGGTGGGGTACCTACTTACTGAGCTCTTCATTCATAAATAATTTGGAATGAACAATTTTAGGGTCAGATGGTTTTTCCTTCTCCATTGAAGTGTACACAAGCGTTTTCACTTTTGAAGGAAAACACACTCAGCCAAACATGATGAGTGATAGCGTGTTATCATGGAAGAGTTACGAAATAGCGGAAACAGTGGGAAACGTAACGAACCGTTCAGTAAAACGTTTCCATTCGATGTGAATCGTTGAGTACGTCGAAACAGCGTTTTTAAAACGCGAAATAATTTCTTCTTAACGTACGTAATACCTCGCACAGGTTTTGCAATTAGTTGTGGTTTTGTATACAGACATTTTTTTTTTTAATCCTTCCCCTGGTTTTTGATCTTGGTGAAGTTAAAACCCCAAGTTTCATTAAATTGTACATAAATAATAATTTTATTAATCCTTCCCCTGGTTTTTGATCTTGGTGAAGTTAAAACCCCAAGTTTCATTAAATTGTACATAAATAATAATTTTATTGTTTTTGTTTTTAACTTGCTATAAAATTTAATATTAATAGGTTTGTTGTGCATTCCTAAACGTAGCTAAGTTCCCTGCCTAAATACGTTTTGTTAAAACTCATTTGTAAAAAAAATACCTACCTCCTATCTACAATAATTCTACACCTTTTAGACATCTAGGTACACAAAGATCACATTTTTGAGCTTCAAAAGTTGGACTTCTATTTGCTTCAATCGGGTATTTTTCCTGTCTAACAGACTGACTTGAGCAGACCCTGGTAACAGAGTAGGTAAGTATGTTTTTATTTAATTAAAAGTGGGAAGCAATACCTACTGCTATATAAATAAATAGTAGTTAGATAGTCATAGGTGAAATATCTACTTAATTAATGTATTTAATTAAAAGTGGGAAGCAATACCTACTGCTATATAAATAAATAGTAGTTAGATAGTCATAGGTGAAATATCTACTTAATTAATCTTCTAATATTTATGTATTGACATGAGAAAATCTCCTTTTCTACGCAGACTTACAATGTTAGCATTTCCTGTTACCTGATTATAGGCTTTAATTAATTAAATTATAAATGTGAAAATAGATTCAAAAGTCACACGCTTACTTCTCAACGGGACATAAATAATTATGTAGGAATCTAGTTGGTAAGTAAACAATCGTCTGGACTGTATTACCAGTGCAGTGGTGTGCTAAAGTGTGTTATTCAGGAAAGTGTCTGTGGCTGGGGGACGTCAAACAGGGAGTAGACCAGCTTAGTCTGGCTGGGGGACGTTAAACAGGGAGTAGACAAGCTTAGTCTGGCTGGGGGACTTTAAACAGGGAGTAGACTAGCCTGAATTTCCCTTGTAAAAAAAGCCAAGGTTTTGTGCGAAGGGCATCCACTCATAAAATTTGTAGCCAAAACCAAATCTCCACCCAAAGCAATCACCCTAGTTAGGGCTGATTGAGAGGTTGACGAAAAACGCCGACCCCGCAAACAGGGAGTAGACCAGCTTAGTCTGGCTGGGGGACGTTAAACAGGGAGTAGACTAGCCTGAATTTCCCTTGTAAAAAAAGCCAAGGTTTTGTGCGAAGGGCATCCACTCGTAAAATTTGTAGCCAAAACCAAATCTCCACCCAAAGCAATCACCCTAGTTAGGGCTGATTGAGAGGTTGACGAAAAACGCCGACCCCGTCTGTACATGGGAAAAGAAAAAGAGGGAACAAAGCTTCCCTTCTTTTCTTGACCTACTTCGGTGGTGTAGTGGTCAATACTCTCGCCTGGTAATCAGGAGGGCTTGGGTTTAATCCCACCTAAGATATGAAATTTTATCCTCACTATTGTTTTAAAATTTAGCCACAATAAATACAATATTATTTTATCTTCCGGGAATTTTTTAGCCCGTAGTGATTAGAGAAAATCAGTACCTATGTACCTACCTAATTTGTTTAGTCACCCATCCATTTATTGGCCTTGCTCGGCGTAGCTTAACATAGATGACGCTAAAACCGGTCTTAAATTAACGGCTGAAGTGTTATCTAAAACTTTCTCGCTTTGAGTTCATAGGTCGTCGCGACAAATTTCGAGATCAGAGCTCATTTGTGTGAGAAAATGTGAAAAAAATCCCGCAAAAACCAGTTTTTTTGGTTTTTTGGCTTTATGGTTTTCTGGACAAAATTTGCACCACCATTTTCGTGATCCTGGTAAAAAGACCCTTAATTTGATATATGTATAGGTCGACCAGGTTTGGATAAGTCCTTCTATGGGAACAGACAGACAGACTGACTGACAGACAGACACACAGACGACACCGAAGCGAATACAATAGTCCGTCCCTTATACCTTTTCAGTACTGTTGTAATAATAAAGGAAGGACGGACTAAATATGTACAATGTCAATTAATGTAAGTATGTATACTTTATCTACCTACCTTCCTATGAGACCATGGATGGAAACATTCTTCAAGTTGAGATCGATACTGACTGGTCCAGTTCCTTGGCCAATGTCCAGGCGGGTCAGGAAGAGGGGATCAACAGGGAGGATTCCAACCTTTGGGATTCCTGGAAAACAAAAGATCGGAAAATTAGAGACTTTATTGGAAACTGTAATCTCATTGGTGATATACCCAAGATTTGTTGAAGCTTAACCAATCCTTTAGGGCTGTTTGACTTTAAACCTAAGCATCTGAGTGAGCTTTTTGTGTGTGGTGGGATACCTAAATCGGTTTTCTGATTGATTAATAATAATAATAATAATAGACTCTTGAGTGGAAGGTAACCACTAGGCGAGGTTAACGCCTCAGGCGTTCTCTACCACCTAACCCTTAGAGCTCCATTATTATGTGGTCAAAATCTCAAACAAATGAGGATAAAATTCCATGCCTCGGCTGGGATCGAACCCACGCCCTCCTGTTTACCAGGCGAGCGTCTTGACCACTACGCTACCGAGGCAGGTATTGTGAAGCCGTGACGTCCAAGGTATCCTACTGTATGGATTTTTAAGAGTTCGTTCATTTTTTTTTTTTTTGTTTTTTTTTTTTTGCCTCTCCCTCTCCCCTACCCTTGGCGATCTTCATGACATGAAGGGGGGTCTTATTTTTTCCTCTAGAACTAAAGTAATGGAAGTTCTTCTGGGTCTCCCTCTCTGAATAGATAAGCTGATAGATCTTAACCAAGGGGGCAACTTTATTTTCGACGTATTTAGCACCATACCCACAAGAAATACTACCTCCTTTTCAGTTGTAAAGTCGTCAACAAACTGCCATGGATAATATAGATACCATGGAATTCAATTGCTCTTAACTTTCGATCCCAATAGTTCTCTATAATCGTACTCCGATCGCATTGACTATGGATGCGTTATATATAATTATTAGTAAGATGTCTCAAAAGTTGACTACCAATAATAATTAATCTTCTACTCTACTACCTGACGCTTCTCCACAAAGGTTAGTTTCGCAATAAACTCTATGGGCATTAAATTAAATATTGATATTTTAACGACACTTTTATGTCTCTTGAGTAAAGTTTCACCCCAACAACACGTAAGGCGTCTTGTCTTGTCACCATTTCTACTTTTGTAAGATAAAGAGTAGGGTGGATGTTTTTATAATTTAGTTTTCAACATTTGCTTCTACAACTCTTGTTTGAGAAATATTGTTGAATTAAGGGGTTAGTGTAATCCTTTGTAAAGTTTGTAACACGAAATAGGATTATCTTATATTTTACTTGACTCTATAGGGGTACGAACCGTAATTTCATCACTGCGTTTAAGTTATTACAGAAGTGCCGGTGTTTTTGTTCACAGAAGCACGTTTCAGACATTAAACATTTAGCAAAGTCTTGGTGAAGCCCACCTCTTGGATTAGAATCGGACCCAAGTATATTTAAACTGAAGCTGAAATACGTCCTAAGAGTCTGTACTCAATTTTATCGTGGATCCTCGATTAAGCCATGGATAAAAAGTCACAGGAATAAACTTCGTCTATACTTACCAGGAACTCATCATGGTGCCATCTTTAGGATTAACTCAACCCAGTGAAAAGTGAAGTGTAGGTCAGACACGTGTTGTGGTACATTGTAAAAGTACAATCCATTTTATATTGGATGAGCATACTTTTTGTACTATAAATAATTAAATAAGGTGTTAAGTAACATAGTCTTTTTAAATTCAACCGACGAGCCGGTTAACGGTTGATTTATTTTGTAATCACTGTCTTAATTATCGTACTACCAAGTATACTTAAAGTAATAGCTCCTTTTGTTTCTTTTACATAGTTGGGAAATTACATTTTTGGTACTGGAGTCCAGTTCCACCGAAGTGCACTACAACTATCATCACACTGACAGGACTTGCTTTAATGGATGTTTTTAATTTACCCTTTTGAAACTTGATTTAGGTAAAACCTAGGGGTAACTCAAGTGCCACTGCACTGCTATGATCCATCATGGATTTATATCTCGTAAGAAAAATACTGTGGTCAAATATCATCTATTCCTTGATATCTCCCAATTACCTCCTTATGAATAGATAGAGAAAAAAATGAGGTTATTTTAATGTTGAGGCCTTTATAAATCCATGGAAATTAACTATGATAAAGGTGTATTTTTGTTTGCAGTAATAACTTAATAACTGATACTATAGTGAAGCTCAAATTTCCGATGATCTCGGTCACCTACAAGACGCTGACTTGAACGTTTGACCAACTATACACTCGTCAGAAGTGTTGATCCTTTCACCGACATCTTGAACGCACCAGTTAATTGTGATTACAACATTAACAATTGTATTACAGCTGTATAAATCCACAATAACTTTATAGTGAGTAAATACTCCATAATTATATGTTGTATACATATGTATCCATGGATCCAAATCGTTGTTATACCGTATATCCTTCGGTAAGTTAGTTATAACTCTGTAAAAGCTTACTACTAGTCCTAGATCATTTCACTTGGATGAATTTAGGTTACGATGAGGTCGTTGATCCGTTGTAGGGCTGGTATTACTTGTATGGCCATTCCATCAAATCACCAACGACCCCTAGAACACAAACGAAATCTATAGTCCATCAATAAACATTCGTGAACCTGTTACCTGGTTCCTTTCCGTGGATTATTAGTGTTCAGTCTCGGCCTTTTATTCAGTAACTGTCTTTGGCCAAGACCAAAAAGGCCTTTTTATTAATGATGGATATCGACGAAATTCGTAGATGGACGTTGAAATGACATCCAATGGGATGGTTAACTGAAGAAGATGAGGTTACCCTTAGATTAAAGGATATAGATCAGATGGATGTGGAAGGAGGTATGTATAAAAAAGAAAAATAAATAAATAAATTTTTTTTTATTATTATTTATTATTATTATTATTTTTTATATAGAAATGATAAACTACTCTACTTGGTCCCGCTCGCAGAACTGGTTGATGCG